>NC_141607.1:51117739-51276073 GCF_047967505.1 Dipteris shenzhenensis | reverse complement strand
AAGCACTATGCATACCTTTCTTCTTTACTCTCATACATCGATTGGTCACATATCACTCTTAGAGGATTGGGGTGGTCTAATTACCCACTCTCTCCCATGAAGTTGCCCTGCACACTCTTCCACACCAGCCATTCTCTCTTGCCTCCCTTTCCTATACTAGCTAGTACAATGATGAGTGTATGACTTTACGCCTCACACTTAATGTGTGTGGGCTAACCATTGATTACCCACTCTCTCCCATGAAGTTGCCCTGCACGCTCTTCCACACCAACCATTCTCTCTTGGCTCCCTTTCCTGTACTAGCTAGTACGATGATGAGTTATGACTTTACGCCTCACACTTAATGTGTGTGGGCTGACTAACCCCTTTAGAGGGGGCATTATAGCCAATTAGCTAAGAGAAAATTTAATGTCTCCAATATTCCTTGCTCTAAAGGAGGCTAAGGTTACTAGTCAACTCCTTGAAGACAAACTCATCGAGAGTATAGATTAGAGGAGAACCTGGTTCTTCACTAACCACACAGAAGGAAGGGCGGAGCTGCTATATGGCTGTTATCTCATTACTCCCCGTTTATCACTAGAGTCACACATGATGATAACCAAAAGTGGATAGCTCTACAATGCAACATAAAAGGGATTTATTTCTCTATTGTATCTCTTTATTCTACCACTAGTTGTTTGGATCGAGCAGCTTCAAGACCAAGCATCACCTTTTGAGTGAGGAAAAGACGATACAAAAGTATTGCTATTGGGTACATTGAAAGAAAAGGATTTCGTTCGCCAAAACAAGGAGTTAATAAACATCTTGTTTAGCAACAAGTTTAAGGACTTCTAGCAAAAATTTATTGAATGATGAGCCCCATCTCCTCATGGACACACCACTCTCGCATTCCTATGCATGCATGTTATATTATGTTCCTAACTAACCAACACCTGACCTCTCACACTCACCATGTCCTACGTCTTGCACACTTTCCAACCAATGGTGTCAAACATGTCGCCATGAAGCTTCACAAGGATCAGTGAAAGATCACAAGCACCTACTTTCTAAATCCATTGCATATGTGATAAATACTATGGCCTTAGCAAAGCTTTTTAACGAAGCGATTTGCACTGTTTCCATCACATCTAGACCCTTAGCACTATCACTCCCATTCACAAGGCAAGGGATCCTTCGAGCCAAGAAAACTACAAGATCGGTATGTTTGGACATGTCATGTCCAATATCAATGCATCAGCGCTCGACACAAATGTAGCCAATTTGCAAAGCTCCAGGGACTCAAAGCCGAGGGACAGGTGAGCTTCCAAACTGACCACGAGACGAGACTCTAGACCATATACTTGCACTTGGATTTATTACCGAGGAGGCCAAAGCACAGAGACGGATCTATTGTTGCTTTGTAAATTTTCGTAAAGCTTTTGACAATAACGAGAGCTTGCCTAATCAAACATTTGCAGGAGTTAGGGTACGATCAAGAGATCATTTGGGCAATCATGGCACTTTGAGTCTCAAGCAAGGTTCAGATAGGTAGAACATGGACAGAGGAGATTATGAGCACTATTGGGCTCAAACAAGATTGTCCACAATCACAACCATGCTTGGCCTCTATATAGACGAGACGTACATTGAGACCTTAGGGAGCACTAGCTACTCTCTTGTCGGATCCTTGATCCATATCCTCCAACATTTTTTTTCCAAAAATTGAAATCATCCTCCATGTAGATGACGTTCTCTAATTCTCATCCTCAACAGAGAACCTCCAACAACAATTGGATGCACTTCATAGTTTCTGCAAGACACATGACTTAAAGGTCAACCTTGGCAAAACCAAGGTCATAATCTTCAACACATCCCGCGCAACCATATACATAGAGTACTTCATGTTGGATGGGGTACTGATGGAGATTATTGCATCCTACATATACTTGGGAGTTCTCTTGGGCCGAATTCTCGCGATGTGACCAACAATGCAAGCCCGATTGAGTAGGAGATATGCCGCACTTGCTAGACTTTAGTGGCAATCATTTCACTGTGTGTCCAACGGGCATGTATGGTAGCACTTGTTAGGGGCCAAACCTATCAAAGACAAATCGGGCTCAAGTGGAGAGGCTTCAGGTTCTCTTGCTCTCATGGACAAACCATTGTAAGCATTCAGTCCCACATCAGATAGACTTGGCTGAGTTTGAAGCACACTTACTACAGTTACCGCATCACGGATTATAAATCTTGGACAAGAAGCCAACGCAAGCTACCATAGCTGATAGTATCTTCATCCATGGCCTTGTCAGCTAAGTGTGACCAAGTGTTGGTATATGCACGTACATGCAGTGGGCTTGACAGTCTGGGGCTTCAAATAGATGGATTGCCTCCCTTTCAATATATGCATTGAGACTTCTCGATTCCATTCACATATTACGAGATGCACCAGGTTTTCTGAGAGGATCTCTTACAATGACGCATGTAGGACTTGGTTGACACCTAGTGAGCGTCCTATGAAGCTCACCTTCTACAAACACCACTACTTGTTGGTTTCACTAGAGGGCTTCATTAACCCACAACGATATACACGGATCCATCTCCCCCAAACCCCTATCTACTTTCTTGTCCTATCTAGATCAAAGATGTCTAGCGACTTTAATTCATGAGGCCATCCAACAAAGGGAGTATTTGCTTAAGACACAGGCAGGACCCTGGTGTACAGCCAGACTCCACTCAAAGCATGATTTTCCAACCAGACACCAAGAGCCGGCACGCCTCAAAGAGATGATAAATCCGAGGAGATACAGCAGACTCATGAGCGGATTGAGGCACAGATCAGACTAGGGGACCTTTCCTCATGCTCACCAGATCGGAGGCACGGCACCTAGGGGTGCCAATGGCACTTGTCCGATGCAACTAGGATACCCCAGCTAGGCTTGCCCCCTCCGCCAAGTTCTATATGATCATGACAATGCTTTCCCCGTCACAGCTCCCATCTTCTCCATGGTCTCAGAGACTTCCTTTTGTGTATTGGTGTCTTTATGTTATGGTTGTATTGTATTCGTCTTAGGTGTTGATGCCCGCTTAGAGCCTCCACCCTTTCAACTCATTGTTCACAAAGCCTTCAGTCTTTCAAAGACTTTTAATAAACTCTCTCTCTCTCTCTCTCTCTCTCTCTCTCTCTCGCACGCGCGCTCGACGTGCACACAAATTTTTCCATTGATGCCATTGAACATATTCCTATAAAATATCACATGTAGTGGTCTGGTAATAATCAATATGCCAATTAATTAATGATCTTCACCACATGCATCCTCTGATACACTTCGTTGCATTTGAATCATCCCATCAAAGCTGCACCTAATACTGCAGTGAAGTACTTGCAGAGAACATCACTTCAAGAGTACTGTTATTACAAATGCCATCACCACCTCTGAGAAATTCAGTGTACAGCTGTGTAACTATGCCATCCTCACAGGCATCCCTACAGTCAGGCAATATACAAACACATTCTGGTGCCCATCAAAGGCATGCACCCTGGCACATAAGTGCCTGGAATTCTTTTCGATTTCAATGCCATCATCATGTACCATCTCTGTCTCTTTGTGAATACTGCAACAGCAGAAAGTTTTCCAAATAACTTCCATGACATTAGTCGAGAAATTCACCAGTCTACAACATTAAAGCCTTGCATGGGCTCTACTTATGGCAGTGTCTTGACGATGTTCGCCTGGAAGTTGCAGCTCATTGGAAGGATCCTCGAAAGGAGAGAAATAATGATCAACCATGGCTGGTGTGACCAATGCAAGGGTTGCAGGATTCCACTAGCAGATAAATAGAAAACAAAAGTTAGCTAACTCTGACACTACCAGATACTATTCCTCATCTTCAAAAGCAAGCATCAAGATAGTTATATGAAATTACATCTTCCTATCTATGAAATCAAAGTAACTGCATAAACAAAAACCTAAACCAAGAAATATAATTTGACATCTGAAAAATATAGAAAACAACTATAAATCCGGACAGAAATGAAGGAAGAGCAGCATAAGTACAAAGAAATTATTTCAACTACTGCTAAGCAAGCAGAAACAAACAGAGCATATGTAAATCTTTCAGTCCAGATGACGTTAGAAGAGTTTGCTATACCAGTAATCTTCCAAGAATGTTCAGATCATGGTGCACTCAGGAATCTAATAAGAGCTCTAACAATATACCTTGCTACCAGGACAAGCAAGCCAATTCTTTCCTGAATCAAGCAAGCCAATTCTTTCCTGAATCAGCGAAGCAAGACCTGTACCTTCTACCAGCCAAACGTTTCTTTTCCAAACCACCAAAGGACCAGCTAATTACCTACAGTGTTGAGAAACTGTTGCGACTGAGTATCTACTCAATATTAATGGTACTTTATGGTACTTTAAGGAATTAATCTTTGATGGCTTATGCGATCTTTTTATTAAAAAATAAGGAATCAATCTTTGATAAATTAGGCAATACATTCTGCATGCCGTAAACTGACAAAAAATAAGGTCTCTGACAATGAAATCAAGATAAGAATATCTTTAATGTCCATGAAGCCTCGCTTACAGGCTTTTTGAGCTTCTGTGTCTCTGAAATTAAGATAAGAAATCTTTAATGTCCATGAAGTTTTCCTTACAGACTTTTTGAACGATTCACAAGATTCTTGTCTCAGAGAGTGTAGTAGAATTCAAGAAGTGGACCAAGATCCTCTTATTTGACACAGAAATGCAAGCAGGACAATAATGTAGTGATTTCATCAGAGCTCAATATGCCAGTTGTTTGAGATCCCAAATACAACGGTCAGTTTCTAGTACCACACCCTGCCTTTCAAAACGCAAAAGAAAAAAACCACGCCCCAAAAAAACAACCAGCAGAAAATAGTTGATTCATACTCATCATACAAACTCAAGGCAAGGAAAACAGAATAGCCACAAATCTCCCTAACACCAGAAGCAACCTCCTGAGCAGGTTCATGCTAGAAAGCAACTTCTTACCCTCTTTGTGTCATGATACATTGCATGAGCCATTCAACTGCAAGTAGAACAGTTTCATACCAGCCGCTGAAAGCTCCAGTGAATGGCAATGACAAGCTGACAGATTACGACTATGATGACAACTCATCATTGGATGTGGCACTATATAGGCAGCTTGTTGCAAGCTGTATTTACCGAGCAATGCCTTACATTTTTTATTGCAGTCCACAAGGTGAGTCGGTTTGATGTTTATGGCTTTACTAAAGGCTTTACTAAAGTGTAATGCAAATTGGTCAAGATCACTGGATGAAAGAGGGTCTACCATAGGTTACATGTTCTCAATTGAGTTATGTGAACTACCATGGGAGTAGCAAAAAGCAACAAACTGACCAAGTAGCTTGTCATATAACTGGGCTACAGAAGCCTCTGATTTACCACATAGCATCGCCACATCATCTAGGAGTGTGAAAACCCTAATTTGTGGGCTATATAGGTTCAGTATTGTCTTGTTTGTGGTCTTATCACAAGACAAGACAAGACGAGACTGTGGACAGCCTAATTTGTGGCTACATGGGTTTAGTCTTCTCTTGTCTTGTCATTTTATCACAAACCTATGTGCATGTGATTGTGAGAGTTATATCAAGGAAAGCTGTCGTCTTTTCACTTTTTTGGCATTTATATGTTGGAATGGTCACCTCCCCATCTCTAAGCCCCCATATGAGGAGAGCATGGGGGGGGTGAACCTAGGCAGAAAAGATAAGGGAGGGGGCTGCCACATGGGCAGCACCTAGCACAGGGAAAGGACAGCCATAAGGGGCTGCCACATGGGCAGCACATGAGCTGTCATGTGGGCAGCACAGCAGCCTGTCAAAGGCGCTTCAAGGGCTGTCCGGACGGGCTGGAACAGGCCCGGAATAGAGGCACACAGGTGGCGCTGACATCAGCTAGTGTACGGAACAGGGTACAAGGGTGTGCAGACCCGGGAGCAGGGTATGAGGCTGTACGGGGCTGGATGAGGCCTGTTGGAGCAGCAAAGGAGGCTGTCATGAGGCAGGGACCTGCCTTTATATAGGCTGGGCCCTTGCCTTGATTGGAGGGCCAAGGCCCTAGAAGAGTGGGCCCAAGAGGCCCATACAAGAACAATGGATTGATAAAAGCATAACAAAGGTATTGATCATAGCACCACAGTTTCCAAATGCAGGGGAAACAGAACACAATACTAAGGAACATTCATTTAGGGTCCACCGTCAACATCATGAACTGTTATACCTTTGGATTCCTGTCCTTGTCAATCAAAATTGCACGGCAACCCTGCAAGGAAAATAAAGCACATCAACCGAGCTGTACAGATTGTGACTGTGCAGCTATTGGGATAATAGTTTAAGAAAGTAGATCTCCCATCATATGTATCTCTAGCAAGAACTGTGATGCACTGCAAACTTTGACTATAAAAGCTAGAGAGTCTTCCACTGCTACAAGTAAGAGATACACTCTTTTCAACGTGTTCCTGAAAAAAAAGTTAACAATGGCAACTATATATGCTCCAACACTTGCTTTAGACTTACCTCATAGAAATCATTTGAAATATTTCTGAGCAAGCATCTTACAGTTATCCGATATTCACGCATGAGACATTCATACAAATTTTGATGTCGACCTTCACGTATCTGCAGAAGAAATTATATGATATCTGTTATCAAATTCTCTCTTAAACCAAGCAGAAAATCAGCCTTACATTAACGAATCCAAAAAACAGACAAAAGTCTTTTTCTCTGCATTTCTGTGAAGCGGTGTTGACCAGAACCTCAAATTTTCCCCTGAAGTCACTGTGAGGATTTACGAGTATAGGCCACTTTACAAAACCACTGGCTCCTAAACTGGATCATAGGTGTAGAGGCACTTACAGATCTCAAGGTAATCTTTAAGCTTAATGGTGAAGCTTTTCTCAATGTTGTTATTGTTGATTGATACCATTCATCGTTCGTTTGCTCCAGCTGCCGTTCCTGTCGACAACGCCAGACTGAAACACTAATTAAGGAGGGCAGAAACAGGAGCTCCAACTTATATACAATCATACTCATAGAGACTTGAACACCCTATGCTGGCCTGCTGCTTCAATGCATCCAAAACTTACAAGAGCCTCCAAAATGTCCTCTACACTAGCTTTAGAAAAACATGTGTCAATTTGAGCCAGCCTGTATTCAGTAAAATAATAAAACATGAATCTTTCCCAGACTGCTAGCTTTATTCCTAAGGAAGAGAAGCAAACATTCAAAAACCCAGAATGGAAAAGTAAACAAAATCAATCACTGTACAAGTATAACATCAGCTAGAAAATCACCTGTGAAGTGGACTTTCTTTCTTATGATGCATTTTCTCAGAAAGACTGTTTATTACTTGGTCAACAACTCCTGGATCTCCTGAATCCAAACTTTTCAGCCTCTCCTCAAGCTGAAGCAATCTCTATCTCCATACAAAATCGATGGCAGACACCAGCTATTTGACTCAGTTGTCCTTGTATGCAAAGAACAAACTATATGCAAACTACAGAAGAAACATTTCTACTTAAAGCATTAGAACCAACACACGTCTAATCTGCTTCTAAATGCTGCTTAATTTAGCATGTCTAATAAAATGTAGCATTCTGTCCAAAAAATATCCAAGAAGAAAATAACTAAAATTAATGAAATATTGCAAATGAATTTCCGTTTCATCTGTGCAAGCCTTGTGAGTGGCATACATCTAAATTTTACTGCACAAGTTGAATCTAAGAGAAATCAAGCACCTCAGCTGGCACATAATGAGTTGCAAGACCAACAGCATGTAGCTCAGGTCCATCAAGGCGTGTACCTGTAAGGCCAACATATTCACCTGTGGCATCCCATGAACCAAGGTCCATTAGCATAAGAAGACATTAAAACAATGCTCTTGGCAACTGATCCTGCAGAACATGGTAGCCTGCAATTATTTGCACAGGAGATTATTTGAAATAAAAGTAGAAAATTGACACTCAGCATAGATAGCAATTACTCTTTACAAGATTACCTAGAAATCCTGGTAGACGTGCAAGGAAATAGGAAGCTCCAACATCAGGATGAAGTCCCAATCCAGTTTCTGGCATAGCAAAAACCTGCACATGAGTTAAAATTTTACTTTGGCAGAAAGCACATATGACATTTGCAACATTCTGAGCTATTGCAATGCTATCATGGGCATTTATTAGTTAGTGGATGGTTTCATAATCTGTTTCAGGGTCACAAAAAATGCATTGGGCAAAATGCTTCAGAACAGGTTCCGCCTACAAACAGTTGAAGTCTCATGAAATGGCTCTAAATATGTATGTATTATGTATCTTGTACAAAGAATCTATGCATGTACAATTATGCTAAAAAAGTTCATCCCATCAATATCTGCACACTTTCGATAAAATTCACCCTAGAAATGTTCCATGCAGGGCAAAAGATGTTTCTTGGTAGTTGTCACAAAGCTATTTTTATCCCCAGAGATAAAGAGGAAATTTTTTTATTTTGACTTTGATCAAAGAGTATTGAACTCCATCAAAGTGAGTTGACTTCTGTCAACCTATCTTTTTTATTTGGTTTGCTTAGTTGCATCGTTGGGATGCCCACAGAGGACTATGTTAGTCCAGAGAACTAGAATGCATGCATTGACTAACCTTTAAGGGGTGAAATGTGCTTGGTGGTGTTTATTTGTGGCAGGTTCTTGAGGAGTGAAAAAATCCCCACATTTTAATGGAAAAAGGCATGCAAAAAGTGGGACGTCCAAAGCTAGAGGAGACGAAGTGGCAATTTTTAGCCAAGGCTGCCAAATTTAGAAAGCAGCTCATTTCTTCTAGCCAGGATGGCAACTTTTAGAGCTATTCAGCTCTATTGTAATAACGAATTGCTCTAGCATCTTCTTTTAGCTCCGTGCGAACTGACCTTTGTATGAAGCTGTTGAATTCTGAAATAAAAACCTTCGACGGAGGCCACACAGCGGGCCGAAAAGGGAGGGGGGGGAGGGGGGGGAGGGGGGGGCTACCAGAAACCACTGCTGTTCCCCCTTTGACAAATCTATCAAGTGCATGTTTTCCCTGTCGAATCTTGAAATTAGAACTCTTTTGTGGTGGTAATATGCTGTGAATTGCTTAAGGCTGCTGCAAATTGTGGTTATCTTCTGCGAGTTACTAAGAAGTGCTGTGATTAGGGTTTTGGGGCTGATTACAAGGGTATCAGAGCTGAGGATCACCCTTGGTGGTCGCGATCCTAGGCTGAAAAAAATCATGTAGCAGGTGGTCAAAGTCCAGAAGAGCAAGCAGGCACAGAAAGGGAGCAGCGGATGCATTTTGCCTTTTTCTGTAGGGGTGAGAGACCAACACTTAGCAAAAGTGTGGCGTAGAGTAAGCCTAAACAGGTGACTAACGGTTCTAGATTTATGTAGGTATACTAGGACCATCCACGGCTGGGTGGTGATCCCTCTTGCATCTTGTGTCAACAGCAAAATGTGCTATGTTTTAATCGTTAATGTGGAAGCCACCTCTGTCGAGAGAGCAGAGAGATGTAAGAATCTTTTGTGTCCCATAGACAAAATCTTCCACAGCCATCAATAAAGCTCTCTCAAGAGATTCTCAAGCCTTAACCTTATGACATGTGAGAATGTATTCGGTGCTGTGATTTAGCCTTTTACTTCAAAAGTCGGTACATCTCCAAAACGGCAGTATACAGAATTATCATCATCTCTTCACACCATTTGATTTATTAGGTGTCGGCTTTGTGGCACCTTTTTCTTCTCAAATTAATGCAGATGCCTGAAAACAGAATGTGTTCGGCACTGTGATTTAGCTTTTAGCTTCCAAAGTCAGTACATCCCTGAAAGAGCAGGATACAGAATCATTATCATTTCTTCACACCATTTGACTGGTTAGGTGTCAGCTTTGTTGCACCTTTTTCTCCTCAAATTCATACCAACTTTTGACAGTGGTACGCCACGGCTATGCTTTATTACAACTAACTAAAAGCCTAACAAAACATCAAAGTTATGCATTGAGAGGTTGAAAGTTAGTACTGCTTTCTCTGTGACGACACGAAAATTTCCATTCATAGAAAGACCGGCACCTCCTCCCATCACGATGCCATCAATAAGTGCAACCTGTAACCACATGCCTTCTCACTTTGAAACAACAAAGGACAACACTTTGAATGTAAAAAACGGTGCACCAAATTTAAACTTATGACCAAATGCTGTTTTACTTACATGGGATTTTTTATATGTTCCAATGATATAGTTTATATTGTACTCTTGGGAGAAAAAATGTACGGATTTCTCATAGTGTCCTGCAGTCAGCTCCAAAACATTGCATGCTAATGAAAAACAATACAATTTTCTTTGCAAATAACAAGAACCGTCTTTCCTCTACACGTGAGAGAAGCAAAGACGAGAAGCCGCAAACTATCAAGGAATCACACCTTGATTTCCAAAATGGTACACTTCTGCAACATCCCCACCAGCACTGAAAGCCCTGCCAGAACCCTGCAGTAGGCTTTTAAAGAGGCTCCATGTTCGGTTATCCAACTTAATTACTCCCAATGAATAAGCAGACAAACTCAGTGTCATATAGGTATTATTCATAGTGATTCAAACAATTTGGACATGACTATACAGACATACAGGAAACCACCTGCTGGAAAAATGTAAAAAAGAGATGCAAAAAAGAGATACGTAGCAATTGTTGAATTCATGCTTTCAATTATCACATGCTTGAAACAAGTAGAAAGGCCAAAGAAAGAACACACTTTTATCAGGACCAGCTGGACCTGTTCGTTCTCCTCCCACTGCTGATAAATTCCTTTCAACTGCCCTGTCTGCAGAAACCAATAATAAGTTTGAACTGATAAACTAGTTGGTATAATGGGTTGCTCAAGAAAAAAATAGCTATTTTTCTGCTGCTGTTATTTGAATAATAGGATAGCACACAGATTTACACCACCTTCAGATTCTATATTTCAAATTGAACAGAAAGACATCAAAATCTCTAATCTGTATGTCCTTTCTGTCAGTTCCTTCACTGAATTTACAACTCCGATTGCTTCGAATAAATAATGCGCTTGTTAGAATCATTCCCATTTTATATATCAAATTAGAAAAAGCCACAAGTACCACCGAGGCCAATGGTGGGAGCAGTCCCAAATATTTTGGGTAGTACCTCAGACCCAAAGGAAAAAGAGCTTTTGCTATCATGGGGAAAGGTAAGAGACCAACAAGCATTAATCCTATTTGATCCAAGGTCTACAGACAATTTCATATCTAAAGATTTAGCCCTGAGATTAGGGATTAAAACTGAAGAGCTAGATAGAGCTCTTGATGTTGATCAAATGTTCCAGGGGAATCCATTGCGAGTTACTCCTTTCATTGGAAAGCTTCGTGTCCATGTGCAGAGTTCGTAGATCAGGAGGACTTCTTAATTTCTCCTCTTAAGCAGCATGATGTTGTACTTGGTACACCGTGGTTCCATCGAAAGGAAGTAAAGATAGAATACCCTGAGAGGGTGCTGAGTTTTATCAATAGGGGGAAAAACCAGCATTTAGTTGCCAAGAATAAAGGGGAGACTATCCCCATTGTATCTGATGTTACATGTGGTAAAGCAATAAAGTCTGCAATTTCCGCGTACATGGTTTTTGTAAAGGAAAAAGAGAATGATATGCATGCTGAAATGAATGATGCAGACAAAGATAAATTTCAGTTTCTTGTAAACTTTAAAGATTGTTTTTCATATGCTTTGCCAGGGGAGTTACCACTAGAGAGACCAGAAGATCATCAGATAGAGTTAATCCCTGGTAGTGAGCCACCAAATAGACCACCTTATAGAGTCAGTGCGACTCAAAGAGAGGAGATTATGGCTCAAGTGCAGGACTTGCTGTCCAAAGGGTTGATTCGGCCCAGTTCATCTCCTTTTTGCTCACCAATACTTTTAGTACAGAAGAAAGATGGTTCTTTTCGAATGTGCATTCATTATCGTGCATTGAATAAGATGACCATCAAAAATAGATTTCCGATACCACGCATAGATGATGTGCTTGACCAGCTCAGAAAAACAGCATTTTTCAGCAGGATAGACTTGAAGAGTGGCTATCATCAAGTCAGAATACAACCACAAGATGTGCATAAGACAGCTTTTCGCACTACATTCGGGTTGTATGAATACTTAGTGATGCCTTTTGGGTTGACAAATGCTCCAGCCACATTCAATAGAATGATGGATCGCATCTTCCGAAAGTACAGGCACTTCACGGGTACTTTCTTTGATGATATCCTAGTCTTTTCAAAGACAGAGGAAGAGCACAAGGAACATCTTGCTTTGGTATTTCAAGAACTTCGAAATCATCAGCTTTTTGCCAATAGCAAGAAAACTGAATTCTTTTCGGAAAAGATCCATTATCTGGGGCACATAATATCCAAGAATGGGATATAGATGGATCCTACAAAGATCCGAGACATCCAAGAATGGCCTGAGCTGAAAACTGTGCATGAATTCCATAGTTTTTGAGAACTTTGCTCCTATTACAAGAGATTCATCAGGCATTTTGCTGATATTGCAGCTCCACTACATGACCTTACTAAGAACATGGGAAATGTCACAGAAGAAAGCATTCAATACACCCAAGGAGAAGTTGACTACAGAGCCTATTCTTGTAGTCCTGGATCTCTATCAACCTTTTGATGTTGATTGTGATGCCTGTGAGAGTGTGTTGGGGCTGCATTACATCAGAATGGACATGTAGTAGCATACAAAAGCTGAAGATTGTGTAATGCTGAGAGAGATCTGGGAATCTATGAAAAAGAATTGTTGGTTGTAGTTCATGTTGTGAATACATAGAAGCATTATCTTTTGCGTGCAGATTTTACTATTAAAACAGATCACCAAAGTTTCAGATATTTTCTAACTCAGACAAAACTCTCCGAGAAGCATATGAAATGGGCAAATATGTTGTCAATGTATCATTTTCAGATTGTCCATACTCCAGGAATTCGGAACAAAGTGGCAGATGCCTTGTCCCGAAGACCCCAGGTCAACAATGTGACCATTGCTTATCATCAGGACCTGGAAGGCATGAGGGAGCAATATGCTAATGATGCAGATTTTGGTGAGATATTACAGCAAATGCAAGAGGGGCAGTCCACCAGGCACTATTCCCTGAAAGATGGGTATTTAATGAAAGATGACTGCCTATGCATCACCCAGGAGATGAGGAAAAATATTTTGGAAGAATGCCATGCACCTCCCTATGCTGGACATAGAAAGAAAGAAAGAAAGTTTATTAAAGTCTTCGGAAGACCGATGGGTCTATGAGACTGTGAAAATCCTGATACAACGAGCTGTACAACATAGTCATGTCGATGGTCGACTATATATCAATCTCATCATCAATATCATCATCATCCCCAGCAACAGCAAGATATCAGGATGGATGAGGCAATGGAGGCATGAAGTCGGCAATAGAGTGTTGTTGGCCACTCAGAGGTGCGGTCCTAGCACGTCTCCTGGTCGTAGCTCTACGTCTAACCAGGGCTACTGTGACCCCCGTCGGTCGGGCTCCGACTCTAAACAAGGAGGGGATGTCTCCAAGTGTGATCCGTGTGTGGACCCTCTGTCTGAGCTGTCGGATCACGAGCTCCACATCACGATCATGTCAAGGCCTTGTCTCGTTGGGGTCCATGTGATCTAGCTGAAAGAACTCCGTGATAGAGCTCTGAGAGGGATCAATCGAGGAAGAAGTCTGCTCCTGTCTTCGTGCTCGGAGTATCCTCTCGCGGTGTTTAAGTGCCTCATGAATGAAACCTGCCAAACACCGCTGGTCTGGGTAGGAGAGGAAACGAGCTAAAATCCCATAACTATCCCTGAAGAGGCAGTGGAAACATCCTCGGATCTCATAGTACACAGGACACCTGAAGATGAAATGCTCCTCTGTCTCAACCTCCTGTATGTCACACAGTGTGCATATGCGCCGCTCCCTGGGTAGTCGCTCTGCTATGCCGCTCTCGATGCGAAGTCTGTGTGAAGAGACCTGGAACTGCCCAAGAGAGATCCTCAGCGAGTGGGGTAGGTGAACCTGTGTGTATCCTGGTGAGTCAATGAAACCCTCTGCTGTGATATGTAAGAAGTGATCTCTGTAGAAGCTAAGCTTCACTGGGAGTTCACTCGGTTCCAACCAGGTCCGAAAAGTGCATAGTTGTAGTAGATCCTCACGGATAACCTGGTTGACCTCGTGTGATAAGAGGGGAGAGAACGGAGCATCCATGCTATACTGGAAGGGAGGTAGTCTATCCATGTGGAGCCCCAGTCGCTCAAACCATCTCTCTCTACGTGCATACCAACACCTTTAATCTCCTTCTGCTGCAAGTGCCATAGAAGAGGATAGAGCTATCCATGGTAGCCTGCTACGCCCCGAGGTATAATCCCCATATTCCCTAACTCGGTACAGATATGTGATGACCTGAAATGCAGCATCAAGCTGTAAAGGGGGTGACCCAAACTCATCCTGAATGACCCAAACTGTAAAGAGGAATTACAGCAGCAACTCTAGCATTAGAGAGGTATTTCTTTTGGCCAAGAATGCAAAAAGATATACATCAGTTTGTTACTCAATGCCGTACGTGTCAAAAAGTGAAGTATGATAGACGGAAGGCACCTGGCCTACTTATGCCTCTTCTCGTGCCTCAGGCGCCATGGGAAAGTATTACAATGGACTTCGTTTTTTATTGCCAAGATCAAAGTCAGGGAATGATGGGATTTGGACTATCATTGATAGATTCAGCAAGCAAGCTCATTTCATTCCGGTTCGCAAAACCATAAAGGCAGATCATATGGCTAAGCTTTTCATGGCACAGCACCATGGTATGCCTAAGTCCATTGTCAGTGATCGAGATCCCAAAATGACCAGTCTATTCTGAAGAGCTTTATTTGATAATATGGACAGGAATCTGAATTCTTCTTCTTCTTTCCATCCCCAGACAAATGGTCAAAGTGAAGTAGCAAATTCTACAGCATTGGATATGCTGAAATGCTACGTGGGTGACCAAGGTTCAAACTGGGAAAAGCTAGAGTTTGCCTACAATAATACAGTACACAGCTCTACAAGGAAAGTCCCCTTTGAGGTCATCTATGGGAAGGTGATTCTGCCACCTATCCTGAGGGCCAAGGACGAAATATTTGCAGCTGATCAGTTAGTGAGAGACCTCCAGACAGCTTGCAGCCAAGTCCGGACAGCAATTGAAAGGTATCAAGAGAAGCATAAAAGAGGTGCAGATAAGCATAGGAGACAGTTGGATCTCAAGGAAGGGGATTGGGTACTTCTAAAGTTCGAGAAAGCTAGGCTCCGCAAGTTCAAAGGCAAGCAGAAAGTGTATGCAAAGTTATCTCCTAGGTACTATGGCCCTTTTAGGGTTGCAGAAATAATAAATGAGGTTGCATACACATTAGCATTGCCAAAGCATTGGAGGATTCACAATGCATTCCATGTGAATCTTCTAAAGAAATTTCAAGGGCCAAAGCCTACAGAGGCAATATCAGAGGATCCACCAGAAGTGGATGAGCTGGAGGAGGTCCTTCAGCCAGAGCAAATTGTGTACCATACTGTACGCAAAGGCCCTCAGAACAAGGAATTTTACAGGGTACCTTGTAAAATTCAAGATTTATACGGCATTGGATGCCAAGTGGATGGATGAAGACATGTTGTCCGATCATCCACAGCTTTTGGATGTTTACAAGGAAGCTTTTCAGCTGAGGTCAACTGAATAGAAGCCGAGGGGATGTCACCACAATGTAAATATCCTAAGTCAAAGTACAATTGACCATTTATTTGATCATAATTAAAGAGTTTTCCATCTGGGTTAATTATGGTCAAAAGATTTTTTCTATTGGTCAAAGAATTGACTACAGTCAAAGATACTTGACTTCGGTCAAGTAAGCCTGATTTCGGTCAGGAAGACTTGGTTAATACCAAGAAGGTTAACTGCACTTAACCAAGATGTGCCAACTTTGGTTGGAGAGACGACTATCATTAAGGCGCCTCGACCCTTGGTCAAAGCTCCTTAATTATAATCAAGAGCGTTGACTCCGATCAACCAGAGAATAAATATATTTATATATTTGTTACGTGTGCACATGTGTTTAGTGGGGACACCCACCGTGACTAGAATTAGTTTACAGTGTATTATTTGCATGCAAAGCGCTAACAATTAATGGGTGCCATGGTGGTGCGCTTTAATTAATTGTTGCAGGTACTAAGAAGGGTTATTTTCCCAAGCACTATGGAGCCTAACAAGCATCTAGGAGGCGGTTCGCGTGACCAAGTGCTTCGAAGACTCCATAGTTGCCCTTAGTGGCATGTAATTAGTAAAGTAATGTAGAATTTAACAAGTGGCTTGTTGCCAAGAAAGAGAGCCTAAGAGCTCATGTAATTATTCATTCACATTTTGGATTTGTAGAAGCACCTCTACGCTGAACTGTGTATTTTGAATTCTCTCTCTTGAATAAAAATCTTCGATGGGGTTCCAGCCCGACGTTTTGTCTTGGGCCCTAGTGTGCTCGTAGAGAGAGGGAGTGAAGGAGAGCAAGAGAGAGTGTTTGTTTTGCAAAGAGCAGGAGGTCTTGCCTTCGAGGTTGCATTGGGTCTTGCCATCGAGGTTGCACTTTGTCTCAATCACTCCCAATGTGCATAGCATACAGATCCGTTGCTCTTTGAGTATACCTGTTGCTCTCCCCATTTCAATCATCAACTGATGGGATGAAACACGCATCAATGGCGATCCTCAATGCATGCGAGACCCCTCTATGCTCGAGATACTAGGATCTGATGATGAATCCCTCCTCCAATACTCTCAGTAAGTGGTCGTGATAGAACTGGGCCTTGGTGGGGAGCTCCTAATCCCCCCCCCCCAAGTCCCAGATGTATGGAGCTAAAGGAGATCTAACTGTATGATATGGTAAATCTCATTTTGTGGGATCGACTCAGAGGGTGCATCCATGCTATACTGAAAGGGATGGAGCTTGTCCATCTGAATACCGTGCCTGGCAAACCATGTGGATATACATGTATACCATGTGTTTGCTCCACTCTCTACTAGTCGTCTTAATGACTCTAGGGCCAGCCTCAGTAGTCTCCATCGAGGTAAGTCCCAGACTCTATGGATGAATGTCATTGTCTGAAAGATGCCATCAACTTGTAGAGGTATCATGGCAAACTTTGCCTCTACTATCTATGTGGAATTGAGGGCTTACTCCGAATCATGCTGGCCGAATCATGCTGGACCCCGTAGTCACATGCATCCGCTCAAATTTCCTCCACTCTATCATCGGTAGATCACTCCCCTAGAAGGGTATTGCATACATGGCAGGTGGCTGCACTAGTGTATCAAAAAGCCAACGCTTCGTCGGTGGGTCTTAGAAGTGTGCCTGGAAGCACTGTCTCTCTAGCCGAGCCAAAGCACTCCGTCCTCGTGTGAGTCATGCCTAGGTTGCATGGGTCACCGTGAAAATGGGTCCTATGAAGACTACTCCCAAATATGTGTAGGGCTGCACTATCTCTACTCGCTCACCACGGTAAGTGAAGCTAAGTCGGCGGAGCAGTGCACATGAGGTGTTGAAGACCATAACCTTGGTCTTCCCAAGGTTGACTGTCAGGTTTCGCAGAACACCTCTAGGGCCTCCAAATGTCTTTGCAGCCCCTCCGTTGAATATGATATAAGGACTATGTCATCAACGTATAAGGACGCCGGCTCATTCTTCAACAGGCACGTGGTCAAAGATCCGATTCTCCTCCCACTACTTGTGGTCCTTGCTGATTCACACAGGATTTCACGTCCCCCATATAGCAATATTTGTATCATGAAGTCGGTCAGTAATGATCCCTCGTACCTGTGCAGTCTATGAAGGATGTAATCTCATCGATGTAAAGTTTGAAGAGGATCGGTGAGAGTGGGCAGCCTTGCTTCCCGCAATTGTGCTCTCGACCCAATCCAATAACCACCACCAGGGGCACGAACTTTACCTTTGACTGACTCATACAGACTCATCACACCCCAAATCAGCGTCTCTGAAATCTGCACCTCTTGTAGTCTCCTGATCATGCAAGATCATGGGACAGTGTCAAAGGCCTTCCAAAGTCTATAAAGCATGTGTAGACTATTGGAATGGTCACCTCCCCATCTGTAAGCCCCCATATGAGGAGAGCATGGGGGAGGTAGACCTGGTGATATTGGGGCTGTCACATGGGCAGCACATGAGCTGCCATGTGGGCAGCTGTCAAAGCAAAGGATAGGCATACGGCCTGCAACAGGACCCTGTGAAGGGCGCGCCGACATCAGCAGGGTACAGCCACACTGTACGGGGCTGTACGGAGGCTTATTGGATCTGTACGGCGCTGGAGAAGGGCCTGGCAGAGGCACAACAGGGCGGGGGTGACCAGCAGCCTGGTCGGCCAGGCATAGGGCTGGTAGGGCTGGTTCCAGCCAGCCTATCATGCCTAGAAAATGGCAGCGCAGAAGGGGGATGGACCCTGAATACATAGGAGGGCAACTGCCCTTGAAAGGAGGGCCAAAGCCCTAGTATTGTGGGCCAAGGGCCCTTGTAATGAGAGCCCTTTAAGGGCGGTTTTCCAGCAGACTGGTCGGCCTGTTTGGGTCGGCCAGAATGATGCTGCTGGTCGGTTTTTGTGGAGCAGGCCTTGGGCCTATATAAAGAGGCCATTGGGCCTCATTCATTCATCACTTGGAGCAGCCCTCAGGACAGTAGACAGGAGCAGCAAAGGGGGAGCCTTAGGCCTACATTCAAGAGGACAAGGTGACCTAGGAGAAGCTGCAGACTGAGCTAGAGTGGCAGCCCACCTAGGCTGGCTTCAAGATCGAAGGGATCCAGATAGAGAGTCTACTTATGCTCGAGGTGGAGCACGCGGGCTCAGAGATCTTGAAGTGCAAGGCTTGTAGTTGAAGAACCTTTTGGTATTGTATCCTGTCCTAGTTTCTAGACGGATGGAAATATTAAGTGTTTCTTCTATATTTGTCTCTGAGCATTGTCTATTTACTGGCTTGCACATCTATGCAAATAAGTGAAGTTTGTGATTCCACACCCCACATCACACTGTGTGAGCTCTTGGGCATTACTATCAATCTTCCATTGTGCATACCCTCTGTTGGGTCATTTCTAACATGGACTTTCTGGTGTCTAGACCTCGCCTCCTCAATGATAGCCCTCA
Source organism: Dipteris shenzhenensis (assembly GCF_047967505.1). NCBI lineage: Eukaryota > Viridiplantae > Streptophyta > Polypodiopsida > Gleicheniales > Dipteridaceae > Dipteris > Dipteris shenzhenensis. Next base: position 51,256,851 of record NC_141607.1, on the reverse strand, counting down.
AAGTGAAGATGTGTGTGACAAGTGGTGAGCCTAGGCATAGAGGACCTGTCCGGTGGTGTCTACATCTGGGCATCATAGAGGGAACATGCATACGTGTGTCACACACCTGGGTGAGTGATGGGAACATGTAGCTTCCCCTCCGATAGAAACCCCCACCCAATGGTGGTCAGGTCTCCTCGAAAAGATCTGACAATCTCATCCATCCTATGTGTAAGAAAGGCCCGCCTCTTACGGCATGTCAATTGTCGAAAGATACTTTGCACCTTAGATGACGTCAAATGATCCAAGGTCCGAGGTGGGCTCTCGTCTCTCTGCACTAGTCATCAAACCAGGGTTTTGAGGCATCTTACTATCTCGGACCCACGTGGATCGGGTCATGGCAAACGATTTGGTGGCAGCGTCCTATAAAAATGAGACAAGGATGTCTGAGATGTGGGCAAGGTCTATATCATCCCCAAGTAGAGCCGGAAGCTCCCTGGCTAAGTGACTACTAACGTACACTGGGTCGAGGGCACAGTCAAAGTGGATCTGGACACGTGCAAGCGCCGTGGGGGCTCTCTTTGTGGCTAGCATCGTAGCAAAGATATGGAAGGCCAAGTATGTTAAGACACTCATGTCTTATGGTAAGACACTTAAGACACTTGAGACACATGTCTTACCTTAAGACACGTTTAGACACGCTCTAAATTTTTTTATAAAATTTAAAAAACCCTACGTTTTGGAACCTTAGACTTTGCAAATGCAAAGTAGCATTTTCGTTTCGCCATACATGCCGTCCGTATCCGTACGCTCTTTCACCTCTCCCGCACAGCTGCTGACGATTCGCCGTACACACTTTATGTACCACGTACAGACTTGACGTACCCGCCGTACAGACTCGCCGTACCCATCAAGATGAGGATTTGTTGGGGCCTGAGTCTCACACTATCAACCTTGATGATGCTATGGATAGTGACTCTAGTGCTATTGGTTCCTCTCATGCAGAGAAGAGGGCTAGGAAAGAGGGCATTGCTTTTGCTACATCCTCACCACCATCCACCACTATGGCTACTTCGAAAAAGCACCAAGGGACTTTATCAGGTGCATTGTCCACACAGTCTTGGCAAAAAGAGCGGCAACGTTTGGCAGATATTGAAATTGGGAGGACTGTGATTGAATGCAATTTTGCTTTCAATGTCCTACAAACACCACAGTGGAAGAGGATGATCAAGGCAGTGGCAGCTGTGGGAGCTACAGATACATGGACAGGTGTGACATATGGTGCGATGAGGACATCTGTGTTGGAGGAGGAGATAGGCAGAATTAACAAAGCTCTTGATCCTATCAAGGAGGGATGGAAGAAATTTGGTTGCAGCATTCTGTCTGATGGTTGGAGTGATGTTAGGAGGAGGGGCATCATTAATATATTGGTATCCTCATGCCTTGGTACCTATTTTTTGAAAGCTGTTGATACAGGTCGAGGAGGTGCTAGCACTACAGGTGAAGTCATTTTTCAGCATATCCGAGCAGCTATCATCGAGATAGGGCCTGAGAATGTGGTCCAAGTTGTTACAGACAATGCAAGTAATTGTGTGAGGATGGGAGAGCTTGTGGAGGCAGAGTTTCCTTCCATTGTATGGACTCCTTGTGCTTCACATTGCCTAGACCTTCTCATGGAGGACATCGGTCGGCTCCCTTGGATTGCTAGCATGATGCAGACTTCTAGTACCATTGCAGCCTTCTTTAAGAAGAAGCCCAAGGCCTTGGCCATATTCAGGGAGCATAGCAATTTGGAAATTGTCCGGCCATCGAAGACACGCTTTGCATACATGCACATTGTTTTGGAGCGCCTTCTTGCAGTGCATGCAGCTCTTCGACAGACAGTGGTGTCTCGGATGTGGTTAGAGTGGCCTGACTCTACCAGGGCAGAGAGCATGACAGTACAAAGGATGTGCTTGGATCACTCACTTTGGACTGACATGGAGTCCATAGTGAAAGCTCTCCATCCTTTATTCGTTGTCTTACGAGTGACTGATATGGAGGGAAGTACTCTTGGCTTGGTCCATCATTTCATGGAGCAGTTGCATGTTTTGCTGAGTACATGTAACTCCCTCGCACCTGAGAGGTAAGGTTGGTCTATGTCCATTATATTAATAAGTAATGAATCATCACTTATCATAAATCCATTATCAGTGTTTATTATAATTTACAAATTATGTTGATATGTAGATTGGAAGAAATAAGGTCTCTAGTAGATACGAGATGGCAGTTCATGTGTAGGCCCATCCATGGGCTTGCAACACTTTTGCATCCACTGTTTAAGTCAGCTGATTTATTCAGTAAGCCAGAGTTATTGGCGGATAGAGATGCCTACATAGGGAGGGTTTTTTCAGAGGATGAGCAATTGGAGCTGGACTTGGAGCTTTCTCAGTATCAGAATAGGGTGGGTGTTTCCTTCTCTAGACCCACGTCTAGAAGGAAAGAGATTTGTGTGAAGCCAATTGAGTGGTGGGAGACATATGGCTACTCCACTCCTCGAGTGTGGAAGTTGGCTCTCCGGATTTTATCTCAGGTGAGAGCTGAGACATATATCTTTGAAGTTTGGCATTTGCTATTCCTAGTTAGGTAAACTGTAAATGTAGATGATGATTGATCTTGATTCTCACTCCTTTAATCTCGATTTGTAAATGCCAATCGGGATTTGGAACCAAATGGCAAAAGGAATGTGCAGCAGGAGCATGCGAGAGGAACTGGAGCTCCTACTCTTTGATCCATACGAAAATAAGGAACAAGTTAAGCACAAGGCAACTCGAGCGCTTAGTATACTACCGTGCAAACTTGAGGCTTATAAGAAAGCTTAAAAACTTGGCAGGTCCAATGCAGGTAACATTGGTAGCTTGAGTCTATTGTAACATGTTCACAGTTCTATCATCTATGATTTCGATTCTAAATATATCTAGGAAATTGAAATCATAACAATGAACATTGAACATAATAACATATGCTTCTAAATGTTGTTGCAGGTGGATCCTACAAGCATTGACATAACCAAGTTGCCTACTTATGCTAGAGTTGAAGCTGATGAGGAGGAGATATATGCACAGCTACATAGAGAGCTAGAGACCATAGATAGACAAGTCACTCGTTCACGTCGTAGATCAGCATCATCAGCCATTGCTATTCCAGCACAGAGGGACATATCAGAGGGCAAGGGCAGAGGCAGAGGCAAAGTCAGAGGCAGGAGTGGTGGAAGAGGAGCACGAAGTCGTGGTTGTGCCATCCGACGTGGCCATGGGAGAGCCGTGGCTATGGCCAGTACCTCGTCAGATACACCTATGCAGTCTGCCTTGGACGAGGAGGAGGGGGAGGAGGAGGAGGAGGAGGAGGAGGAGGAGGAGGAGGTGCCTGAGGAGCCACAGTATGATAGTGAGGGTCACTATCACTGATGGTGACTTTGGATCCAGCAATGGCAGTGACCTAGCAGATTCAGACTAGGATGAGTCTTGAGAGACTTGACTCTTGAGATTCAAAAGTTTTCCATTCAGTTATATGTATGAGGATTCAGATTTCATTCATGTCACATGTGACTACTAGATTGTTGGCATTGGCCGAGTTATTTATGACATATGTTTAAACTTTATTGATCTATGATGATTGATTATCAGTCTATCATCTATGTAGCCCTCGGGCCTCTAGGCTCTTTTTAAGTTGTAATTTGGAATTTTGAATGTCAAATTGTTGGTTTGCACTTTAAACCTTAAAGTTGTGAGTCATGACTTGCAAGCCCATGAGTCTTGAGTCTTAACTTTTAACTTTTAAGTCTCGAGTCTTGGCATTTAACTTTTAAGTCTTAATTGACAAGTGAGCACTGAGAAGTCTTCACTCTTAACTACATTGTACTTCTAAAATGTTAAAACTTAAAACTAGCAGCTAGTCATGCTACCAAGTTGTACTTATACTTATATTTTTAAATTTAATATTTATTTAATATTATTATAACTGGAAAACGTGTCTTACGTGTCTTATCTTTAAGACACTTTAGACACTCGTGTCTAAAGCGTGTCTAACGTGTCGTGTCTTAACGTGTCTTACAACTATGGGGGCATCTGCAGAGTGTTAGAAAACAGAAGGAAAGAATCACTCTAACCTCCAGCCAAGACCTCTCCCACTCTAGCAACACTCAACTCAAATAACTGATCACAGATACAATACTCACTCAGAGAAAACTTAGGCAGAGAGAGAATATATTCATCCACCGGATGGTGGGCAGAAAACTGGCTCCAGGAGAGCAATACAAAACTCAGCCAAGTGCTGAGACAAACTGCAGAAATTCTCTCTGTCAGAAGATGCCAAATCTGAGTGCACAGCACAGCCCAAATCAGAGGCTTTCTGTCCTGCACTGGATGACTGAAATGAAGGGAAGTGTGGGCCTTTTATAGGCACTGCCCAGGCCTGTTGGTCTGACCGACCAGCAGGGTCGGTTCCCTGACTGGGGACCGACCAGGTCAGTCTGTAAAACCGACCAGGGTCGGCCCTGGTCGGTGGCCCTGGTTGGACCGACTGGTCCTGCAACAGGGCCCTATAAAAGGGCGCCCTGTGCAGCCAGTCCTTTGCCTCTAGGAAGGCATGGAGCCCCCCCCAAAATGCTGCTGTTTGCTGAGTCTCTCTTTCCCATCCCATCTTACCCTCACTGCCCCTTGTCCCCACAAAACGGGGGCTCACAGGTGGGAACAGTGAGTCCCTAACACCCCCCCTCAATGTCACAACTGTGGGCCAATCCCCATGCGTTTGATGAGGTGCTCCATCTGTTCTCGAGGGAGTGCCTTCGTGAAAAGGTCGGACAAATTGTCGGCGTCGATGATGAGCTCTCGAACAAAATGATAATGAACTTCGATGTGTTTGGTTCGCGCATGGTACACTGGATTCTTTGCAATAGCTATGCAACTCTGATTGTCGCACATCAGCACTGTCGCATTCTCCTGACACACATCCATGTCCTCCAGAATCCACCGCAACCACAATGTCTCACAAGCGGCTGTACACGCGGCTCTGTACTCTGCCTCTGTAGATGAAAGGGATACTGTGGGTTGCTTCTTACTTAGCCAAGAGATGGCTCCAGATGCAAGTAAGAAACAATATCCTATCGTCGACCTTCTGGTGTCCACATCACCTGCCCAATCACTGTCACAGAACCTGCCTAGTTCAATGCCTTTGGTGTAGCTGATCCCAAAGGTGCAAGTACCCTTCAGATACCTCAGCACACGTAAACCTGCATTCCAATGATTCTTCCTGGGAGAAGCAGAAAACTGACATAATAACCCAACTGCATAACAAATATCCGGGCGCGTATTGGTAAGGTAAAGCAAACTTCCTACCAATCGTCGATACAAAAGAGTATCAACCAGCTGAGATGTGTCATGAACACTTAGCTTCAGCCCGATCTCCATGGGAGTTGAAGCTGTTCTGCAATCCTCCATCTGAAATCTCTTCAGAATTTCTCTACAGTATTTCTCCTGGGAAATGAAAATCCTGTCTTTAGCCTGCTTTACTTCAATCCCAAGGAAGTAATGTAATAACCCAAGGTCAGCCATCTCAAACTCAGACATGAGTAGCTCCTTGACCTGTGAAATCTTCTTGACATGATCACCTGTCAAGATAAGATCATCAACATAGAGGATGAGTACCAATCGCAATCCCTTCTCAATAACAAGTAAAGGTTTGCCTCAGAAGGACTCCGACTGAGCCCAATCTTCTGCAAGAATATATCAATCCTTTGGTACCAAGCTCTGGGCGCCTGTTTCAGCCCGTATAACGCCTTCTTCAACCTGCAGACCTTTAATGGGGACATTGGATCCTGAAAGCCCGGTGGCTGCTCCACATATACCTCCTCCTCCAGGGTTCCATTAAGGAATGCGGACTTCACATCCATTTGAAAAATAGGCCACTGGAAATGGGCAGCAAGGGCAATCACTGTCCGGATAGTAACCATGCGGGCTGTGGGAGCAAAAGTTTCATCAAAATCCATGCCTTCAGTTTGAGCAAAACCTTTCACAACCAACCTGGCTTTATACTTATCCAAACTGCCGTCAGATTTGTATTTGAGTTTGTATACCCACTTAGTGCCGATGACTTTCCGTCGAAGGGGCCTGGCCACTAAGTCCCATGTATGATTCTTCAGAATAGCATCCATCTCTGCCTGCATGGCAGCCTGCCATTCGGGATTGTCTTTCGCCTCCGCGAAGGTTCTTGGCTCAACAATCTGAGCCACCAAAGCAACATTCACGGATGGGGTCTTTTGAAGACGTTGAGACCGACGCAATCCGGAACTGCTACTCTCAGGTAATGAGGTGACACGAGACTCTTCCAATGTCCGGAGGTACCATTGGGGCAGCTTTTTCTGCTTCTCTGTGGGAGGAGGAACGGGAACCTCTGCGGGAACATCCTGCTCTTCCTGTGTATCGGGTGGAATATCAGCTTTTGATTGGGTAACCTCTTGAATGGTCAATCTGGGACGGGGTGGGATCGGGGGTTGAACAATCTCCTCCTCCTCAATCTGAGGCTCCTCCTGAGGTTCAGGTTCTTTTTCCACGAAGACAACATCACGACTCATGAGTATTTGCTTCTTTACTGGATCGAAGAGGCGGTAGGCCTTGGATTCTTCACTATACCCAACAAAGATACATGGTCTGCTTCGGGAATCAAGCTTGGTCCTATCTTCCTTGGGCACATGCACCCACGCGTTAGAACCAAAAATGCGGAGATGAGAAATAGAGGGCTTCTTACCATAAAATGCCTCATATGGAGTCTTGTCCTTGACTGCCTTCGTCTTGGTCCGGTTGAGAATGTGTACCGCTGTATTGATAGCTTCACTCCAATAGGCTTTAGAAAGATTTCTCCCTCGGAGCATAGCAAGCCCTGTCTCAGTGGTGGTTCTATGCTTTCTCTCGGCTACCCCGTTTTGCTGAGAAGTATGTGCCGTGGTGAGTTGTCGCTTGATCCCATGCTTGCGACAAAATGTATTAAACTCACTTGAGGTGAATTCTCCCCCCCTGTCTGTGCGAAATGTCTTGACATCTTCCCCTGTCTCCTTTTCAACTCTAGCCTTCCAGTCTTTGAATTTCTCAAAAGCCTGAGACTTTTTAGCCAAACAATATACCCAAGTCATTCTACTGAAATCATCCACAAAGAGAAGTGAATACCTGGATCCTGCCCATGATGCAGTAGACATTGGATCACAAATGTCGGCGTGAACCAACTCAAGTGGTTTGCTGGCCCGAAACGAAGCTTCTTGTGGGAACTTATCCCTGTGCTGCTTGCCTTCAAGACAAGCCCTACAGACATCATCCTTGCCTGTAATTGGTGGAAGTCCATCCACCATCTTTGACTTTGACATTTCAGCCAAGATTCCATAGCTGACGTGACCGAAGCGCTCATGCCAAAGTTTGGACTTTCCGTGATCATCATGAACCAACATTGCACTGAGACGGTACAGTCCATTCTCTTCAACACCCTGTGCCACCACTTGCCCACTTCCTTTGGATGTCACGGTGACCTTGCCATCTTGAAAAAGAACCGCCATGTTGTTTTTGTCCATCTGACTTACAGATAGTAAATTCTTGCAAAGGTCGGGTACATAAAGTACTCCAGAGATATCCTTCTCCTCACCCGCCGTGGTAATGAAAGGAATGCTACCTATGCCCTTCACAGGACATGTCCGGTTATCCCCAATAGAAACTTTGGAATCCGGGTGTGTACTGTCCATGGTTTTGAACCACGTCCTTCTGTTGGACATGTGCTTAGAAGCACCGCTGTCAACATACCAACCTTCTTTTCCTTCACTAACTGCATAAGCTGAACAATGTTCACTGAGTAAGAATAACTGACCAGTTGTCACATTGGCAGAATCACTCTTAGGCTCCTCTTTGTTTTTGGCTTCTCTTTTCCGTTTTTGATCCGCCTTCTTATTCCGGCATTCTTTGGCAGAGTGGCCAAGCTTTTCACAGTAAAAGCACTTCATTTTCTTCTTACGTTCAGCGTCCTCTGATTTCTTGGAATCCTTTGACTTGCCTTTGCCAGGCTTGTCTTTGGCAACCAATGCCTTTTCATCGGTTTGCGTAAAGAGTTTCTCTCGGGCCTCCTCCTGAAGTAGGAGTGGACAAAGCTCCTCAAAGTTGATTGGCTTTGTCCGTTGACCCGCAGTGACCGTAGTCACAAAACTTTTGAAACTCCGTGGCAACTTGTGGAGTGTGAGTAATGCTAATTGACTCGAGTCCACCTTCTGACCAACCGCTGCGAGCTGGTCCCGCACAACTTTCACCTTCGTCAGATGATCATGAACACTGTCACCCTCATTCATATCAAGGTTATAAAGCTGATGCTGCAATGTGATGATACGCGCTGTATTATCGGTTTCATACAACTCCTTCAGTATGGTCCACGCCTCTGAAGACGTTTCTGCCAACTGGATATGAGGAATAACAGAATCTGCTGTCGTGCCTATAAGCATTGCTAAGGCATGAGCATCCCTCTCCTCCCATGCACAGAGTTCATCTGCATCTGCTTCAGCTAGAACTTCACCTCTCTTGTCCACAATATCCTCCGGCTTTTCTTCAGTACCATTGACAATCTTCCACAACCTCCGTGCCAACAGATGGCTTCGGATCTTGACTTTCCAAATTGGAAAGTTTGTACCATCAAGCTTTCCAGCTTCACTGAAATTAGGGATAAAAGAAGAAGGAAGATGACTGGAGAAGGAGGAAGGACGAGCAATGGATGTAGAGGCTTCTGATCGCTGATCCATCTCGGTGAATAGCTACAGAACTTGAAAAACTGAAACAAAAATAAATGAACTGACCTTCTGTACTGAACTGAGCTGAAAACAGAGTTGCCTTACAGCCAAGGAACTCCTTCCTTCAGAGAGTGATATTGATGAGGAAGAGTCGGGAGCCTATGGCTCTGATACCATGTTAGAAAACAGAAGGAAAGAATCACTCTAACCTCCAGCCAAGACCTCTCCCACTCTAGCAACACTCAACTCAGATAACTGATCACAGATACAATACTCACTCAGAGAAAACTTAGGCAGAGAGAGAATATATTCATCCACCGGATGATGGGCAGAAAACTGGCTCCAGGAGAGCAATACAAAACTCAGCCAAGTGCTGAGACAAACTGCAGAAATTCTCTCTGTCAGAAGATGCCAAATCTGAGTGCACAGCATAGCCCAAATCAGAGGCTTTCTGTCCTGCACTGGATGACTGAAATGAAGGGAAGTGTGGGCCTTTTATAGGCACTGCCCAGGCCTGTTGGTCTGACCGACCAGCAGGGTCGGTTCCCTGACTGGGGACCGACCAGGTCAGTCTGTAAAACCGCGGCCCTGGTCGGTGGCCCTGGTTGGACCGACTGGTCCTGCAACAGGGCCCTATAAAAGGGCGCCCTGTGCAGCCAGTCCTTTGCCTCTAGGAAGGCATGGAGCCCCCCCCAAAATGCTGCTGTTTGCTGAGTCTCTCTTTCCCATCCCATCTTACCCTCACTGCCCCTTGTCCCCACAAAACGGGGGCTCACAAGTGGGAACAGTGAGTCTCTAACACAGAGTGCCTCAGTATCCCAAGCTCATCTGCATCTAGCTCGAAGACTATATGGGCATCTCTGTCATATGCAAAGTTGAGCAGGCCCACATGTCTATCTTCTGTCCATGCATTGAAATCCCCTAGAAGGAGGGTGTCTCCCTGTCTGGAGAACTCTGTGATGTCATCATGGATCGTCTCATATAGGCTGTCCCTCTACAGTGACCTCTCATGCATAGGAGGACGTGTCTGGAGGTAAGTAGCACACCGCAATAAAGATCGGTTGGGCATCCATGCTCCTCTCTCCATACCACAGATATGAGTGGCCTCAGGTGTGATTTAAAAAGGATAGCTACCCCCCTCCTCCCCTTGAACCTCGTACTCTGCTCTCTCTCCTCAACACACCGCAATAAGATCAGTCGGGCATCCGGTAGTTGAACTCCTATCCACATGTGGTGTGCATGCTCCTCTCTCCGTACCACAAATATGAGTGGCCTCAAGTGTGATTTAAAAAGGATAGCTACCCCCCCCCCCTTGAACCTCGAACCTCGTACTCATATCTCTCTCCTCAACTTTCGTGCGTGCGTGCGTGCGTGCGTGCGTGCGTGCGTGCGTGCGTGCGTGCGTGCGTGCGTGCGTGCGTGCGTGCGTGCGTGCGTGTGTGTGTGTGTGTGTGTGTGTGTGTGTGTGAGAGAGAGAGAGAGAGAGAGCGAAGTTTCCTCTAGGGAAGGCCAAAAAGGCTTATGGAGCCACGTCTGTGAGTGAAAACACCCCTGATAGGAGATCAAGGTGTGTCTAGCACTCCTCCAAAGATCTAATGTCAAAACCAAAACTGAAAGTAGAAGTCGAAACTGCGTATGTAGGGAGTTATCATGTCATGTGCCGTCCATGAGTAATCTAAGCTCCTGTGAGCACAACGGGGCTCCCAATAAGAATTTTAGTGCCTCCATGGCATGCTCGAGATCTGTCGTTTGTCGCCCCCCCACTCATCTCCATGGAGTGGACCCATGGACATCATGGGGTAGCTTGATGCTGTATTGTGGTACAAAAGATGCCTCGCATGGGGTGGGAGCTTGTTGGGCCTATGTCCAAATCTCTTGCTGATCCAAAGCCTTTGGAGGGTACGATAGAGTCCAAAAGTAAAGAAAGAAAAAACAAGGTTTAGTGACCTATACGGAAGGCCAGAAAGGCGTATGAGACCAAGTCAAGGTTACAATGCAACTTGCCTATAATAAAATAAGGACAGTAAAAACACAATTTAGTAAGGATTATCCCACTGGCAACACACCTACCGCAAAACAATAAAACAGGGGAGCTAGAATGCTCCTGCTCAAAACACAATACACTGATTGGTCCCAAATCAGCTGGCGCCCCTTGCGGTCCTATCATAACAGAAATTTTCTAAAATCCGGGCATGTTCCATACCATATTTGTCACACACACACAGAATATCTCATTCCAGATTGGCAACCTCAACTCCTGACAACTGATTCCAATTATACTCATTTGGACACAAGCAAGTCTCACTTACAGAGTTTGCAATAATGGTCAAGTGTGTTAAAAACTCTTACCATCCAATATGAGATAGCATTTAATTGGCGAGGCCTGTTCAATAGTATGGTTCTTGAATTTTGAGTTTCCTCTATTAAAATCTGCTGACAAAAAACAACCATCAGGAAGGATACAACAACAGGCATCCAAAGCACAGCTATGTGAGTTACAAACAGAGAATCACTTGTCGTGATTTCCTACTAAAAGCTAATTCCAATGTAAACTACAGGAAGATTAGAGCAGCCTGCATTTTCAATAAATAGATGACTTTAGAAAATCCACAAATTCACATTGTAAAAGCAAAACCAAACAATCTGAACTTTTAGCCTGAAAGTAGTTGCATGCCTTGGCTTCTATACAATACCATCCAAGCTAGATTGTTCAATATGCCCTTGATTGTATAATGTCTTCCTTCGCAAACAAAGCACTGTAAGACTAGAATATATCCAAACTTACAGATTAAAATTGATTTTTAAATGATAATAAGACAAAATGGGAAGAGATGATAAGAGGGGAAGGGGTTTTAGGGGAGTGGGAAGGATTTGAGATCGTTTAGTCAACACAGAGATGCTTACGTTCAGAACTAGTCCTTTACATTCCATAGTTTCCGACTCCCTTTTCCTCTAAGCTACAGCAGTCACTTTAGAGGGAGGTGGTGTTAGGGAAATCATATTTCTTACCTCACTTGGTAGGGATATTATATCATCTTGTAGTCATGTCGACAATGGCAAAGTAATCCATAGGATCGCACCGGACACGGTGTGCTTTGCGAGGTTTAGTTAGGGACTCCTATGTTTTGCCAAGCTAGATGGTTAGTATTGTGGGTGATTCCATGTTACACTAATATCACTAGTGTTGACTGGTGTTATTGCAATTGGATGTATTGTGTATTTTGATGTTTCGATATCAAGCGTAATTGTGTTGGGATTAGTTTGCTGTGATGAATCATCAATTGATTGTTATCAAATAACACAATTCGCAGGTTGAATAAAGATGATAAGTTGGATAATGTGGGATGGAGATGGTGAAGATAATTTGGATTGAGCAAAATATCAAAAAGTTGGTTAAGGCCATGGGTCAATATTGTAAAAATATTGATCGGCTGCAAACAAAGGTGACGCCAAGTAGGTACTTGTAAAAGACTTTCAATCAATAAGGGAGGAGCAATAAGAATGAACATATTGACATCAATGGAAATTAGTCACTAACGATGTCAATCGTGTGTCTCTAGTTCCATGGCCAAAACATTAGTTGTCACGGGAAACGGATTTCTTATGAGCATCACATCGAGCAGTCTCTAGGCTAAAATAGTTATCGGTTATTTGGTCCTACACGTTCTCATATGGGCTACGGTAATTGGCTTGCTCTCCGGCTTTGAGCAACCAGACTGGGTGTATGGCGGCACTTTGTAGGCAAGAATATATCTCGTGGACCAAGTGTTGGAAGGGTCACCTCCCCATTTGTAAGCCCCCATATGAGGAGAGCATGGGGGAAGTATACCTGGAGATATTGGGGCTTCCACGTGGGCAGCACATGAGCTGCCATGTGGGCAGCTGTCAAGGCAAGGGGCAGGCCACGAACCTGCAAAAGAGGCAGCAGATGAGCAGGCTGGAGGCAGCTACGTGGCAAACTGTCTGGCAGAAGATATGGGCAGGCTCCAGGCCTGCATCAGGCCTGACAGAAGGACGGAACAGTCTCTGGCTATGGCGGCCTGCTTGGCGCAATAAATGGGCAGGCATAAGGCCTGCAAATAGGCCTACAATAGGCGCAGGAAGGGGCAAAGGCAACAGCCCAAAAAGGACCTGCCAAAGGCCCTTTTATAGGGCTGGCTGGACCAGCCAACCAAGTCAGTTTTTTGACAGACCAGGTCGGCCAGATTGAGCCAGGCTGGTCGGTTTTTGTCAGCAGCCCTTGGGGGCTGTAAAAGGAGGGCTTCTAAAACCAGACTGAAGGTGAAAGACAGCTATCACCACTCTTAAACGACGGAATTTATGCTCTCAAAAGCTCTCCCTCACTCCCTCTCTCTGAAGATGCACTAGGGCCCAGGACAAATCGTCGGGCTGGACCCCCCCGAAGGTCTTTATTCATCCAAGAAAATCTGTTACAGAAGTTCAGCGTAGAGTTCTCTCGTAAATCTCTATTACAAAACGTGAAAAATCCACTTTTTCTTTACAAGAGCTTCAAGCTCCATTCAAATTGGCAACATGCCACTTGTCTAAAATCTAAAATAAATCCTATTACATGCCACTAAGGGCCATTCTGGAGTCTTCAAAGATCTCGGTTACACGAACCGCCTCCTAGATGCTTGTCAGGCTCCCGTAGCGCTTAGGAAAAGTAATCCTTCCTAGTACCTGCAACAATTAATTAAAGCGCACCACCATGGTACCCATTAATTGTTAGCACTTTGCATGCAAATAACACACTGTGGACTAATCCTAGTCACGGTGGGCGTCCCCACTGAACACGTGCACATCTAAACAAATATATATATACAAATAAATATATATTTTTTCTCTGGTTGACCGGGGTCAACACTCTTGATTATAATTAAAGAGCTTTGACCAAGGGTCAAGGCGCCTTAATTATAGCCAAGTCTCTCCAACCGAAGTTGGCACATCTTGGTTAACCGGGGTTAACCCTCTTGGCGCATGCCAAGTCTTGTTGACCGAAGTCAACACTCTCTGACCGCAGTCAGGTTTACTTGACTGGAGTCAAGTATCTTTGACCGTAGTCAATCCTTTGACCATTAAAATAACTCTTTGACCATAATTAACACATATAAAACTCTTTAATTATGATCAAATAAATGGTCAACTGTACTTTGACTTAGGATATTTACATTGTGGTGACAGCTTCCATGCCCTCATTTGACATCATCTGGAGCAGCCAATCCACTATCAGAAGGAGCAGCAGCAGGGCTACCTTTGTGCCTACATTCAGGAGGAGAAAGAAGTACCTTGTGCTGCAGACCTAGCTCAGTTTCTGTGTGAAGGAAGTAACGATACTGGCGAAGCATTTGCAGAGGTATTTACGTAGCACTAATAGAGATAACGGACGCCTTCACACAGGTGCACATGGCGATAGTGCGACAGATTCGATGGGATTCGTGACGGACGTGATGGCAACTCCAAGGGTCTGTGCTCTCCGTGCTTCGGGGTAGATCCAAGAGGCACCTAATGGAAGAATTCGTAGCAAATGAAGTGCAAAGGTTGATCACGCTGGCCACACCTTCACGCAGATGCTTGGCGAAGGCACGATGCACGACATCGTGAGAGAATCTGTCGCCCGTCTTCAACTAAGGTCTCACACCTTAGGTGACGTGGCTTTCGTGACGTGACAGACACGTGTATTGCGCTGATGTGGTGCCTAGCCAGCAGGGCAGATGACGTGGCTAGGCGTGCACACGTGCGGGATGATGTGGCAAAAAGACACGTTGCAGTGCACAGTGTCAGTCGATGTGGCAGACCCACATGTAGGGATGACGTGGCATGCACGTGTGAGATGACCTGGCATTGTAACAAGTGACATGGATGCTGACATGGCTGACCAGGGGTTAATCTAACTCAACCTTGGTTAGTGGACTGGTTAGAGCTCCAGTTAGTTGACCCAACCAGTCTAGTCTGGTCACTGTAACTAGACTGTGACCAGTCCAGTTAGTCCAGTTGCAGACTAATCAGACCAGAACCAATTAGTCTGGTTAGAGTAACCAGCCAGTTACTCCATCTGGTTACTGTCCCCAAAAAAAAAAAGAAAAAGAAAAGAAGACAGTTGCAGAGACTGTTTCTGCCAGCAGTCTTCACCTATCTGAGAGAGTATTTACTGTCAGAAAAGCAGCAGAAACACAGTAAAATCAGAGATTTGCAGAAAAAGAATATGCATGCCTTTGTGCTCAGGAAAAGATGAGTCAGATGCATTCTGAATGCTTTTTACAACAGCCAGAAAAGGGGCAATATAGTTATAGATGCCTTGGCAACTTTGTGGGTATATGCCTTGAGTTGACAGCCCAGTACTGGCATAGATTGTGAATGCAAGACACCTCTTGTTGAGGTAATTTTTCCCTTTGAAAAGCAAAGATAGCGTGCATCAGTTGCATACACAATGTGTGTGAGAAACTTGCAGATCTCAGACGAGTTGTAAGAAAATGGCTCAATCACCTATCCAGTGGGATTCACAAGATAGGGATGTACATCCAAGACAGAGAAGTGTGCAGCAAACTCAGCAAGAATTTGAGCAGATGGTACGCACTCGTATACAAGAGATGGAAAATCTCAGAAAGGATCCCAAGGCCTCAGCATTTGTTTCAAGCAGAAGCTATGCCTAATGCAGCATATGATGTGCCAATGCCAGAGGCACACTCTCGTGTACAGCCAAAGAAAGAGAGATCTCATAGGGGACGGTCTCATAGCAAGAAGAGATCGAGGCATCATCACCGATCTCCCAATCCTTCACCGTCTACCTCGACTTCTGTATCTTCTTCTTTATCAGATAAACCATCCAGGAAAAGAAGGAAACACAAGAAGTCTAGGAAGAGTAAGTCTTCCAGAGAGACCAAGGAATTCAAAGAGGGAGGTAAATCTGTCAAGTTTATGACCTACAATGGACAGTATGGTCATACAGACAAAGCATTGCAGTTCATCAGGCAGTTTGATGCTGCATTTGGTACAGAAAAGTTTTCAGAATCCTCCAAATTAAGAATGGTGAGTTTGCACTTGACAACGACAGCTAGTGCATGGTGGAGTGCACAGACCACAGATGGGTCAGCCCCAAAGAAGTGGAAGGACTTCAAGAAAGCCTTCTACCAGCAGTTTATGCCTAAACAGTTTAGAGATCATGTTCTTCAAGATTGGGACAGTTTGCATATGGATGCAGGAGATATAGTGGATGTGTACAACCAAAAGTTTTGGGATGCTTATTTGCAGGTTGCACCTTTCAAAAAGATCTCCAAAGGAACCCAAATGAGAAAGTACAGAGCAGGTCTCAGTCCAAGAATCCAGGCAGTAGTAAATGTTTTGGGGGCAAAGAACATTCAAGACCTTATGCATTCAGCTTCAGTAGCTAGTCTTGTGCCGTTACAAGATCCATCCACAGTACTATCCTTGCATGCAGGACGTGCTGAAAGAAAGAAAGCTGATTTTCAAAATCAGAAAAGAAAGAGTACCCCAAGGTTGAAAAGAAAGGATTTCAGCCTCAGAAGCTGAGGGGTACTCAGTTTTCAAAGACTTATAAAGGCAAATCCCCATTCACTCCTGAACAGATAGCTGAGTTTCGCAAAGATGGGAAATGCTTTTAGTGTGGGAAAGAGGGGCATGTGGCTGCCAAGTGCCCAGAAAAGCCTTCAACTTCGAAGGGAAAAGAGGCAAAGAAGCCACGGGGACCGCAAAAGCCAATGGCATGAGGAATTTCTGACATACTGGGTCATGTTTCAAACCCAGAAGAACGAGAATTGCTGCTATCATGGGGCAAAGTCAGGGACCAGCAAGCGTTAATTTTATTATTATTTTTTTTTTTCAAAAAAGAGACTTCTATTAAGTAAGAAAGAAACCCGCTAGAGAAAGCTCTGTGCGGAAATACATCATGCTAAGCATGTAATAAAAAACACCTCAGAGGAATGAGGTAGAAAGAAACCAAGGCTAAGGCTGAAAATGCCATCTCAACCCTGTAGAAGTCTCAGCAAAGAAGGGAGAGTCTCTCCAATCTCTGAGAACAGTAACTCTCCTGGAGGAGCTCGAGATGATCCCTGCATGGTCGCCCAAATGGCCATCAGAGTGTGTATCGTATCCGTCCAAGTACTGGCCAAGATCTGAGAAGAGTGAACCAGAGAACCCTCCAAAGCCTCAGTGCATCTGGCCCTCCAAATGTGCCATGCTGCAATGCTAGCTAGGATCTCCCATGGAGAGTCGACCGAGGAGTGAGCAGCCCTGAAAAGAGTGGCCGGAACATCCTCTAGAAAGCACGACTCCACAAGGTGTCGTCGGATGTGAAGAGCCCAAGAGGAATCAATTCTCTCAAAAAATACCTGGGGCCCTGAAAGAGTAAGCCAAGCCACTGATCCCCAGGTCATATAGAAAGGTAGGGAAACAGAAGTGCTGAAAAGTCTTGCAATCCCCTTCCATATGATTCTTGATGTATTGTCTCCAAAGCAGAAAGGCAGCGAGGGCAAGAAGGGTCAGCTCCGAACCTGGATCTCCAATGGTTTACTGCTATCCCACCATGAATAGAAAGCCAAAAGAAGAGAGTGATTTTTCTATTCCGGTGGGATTTCCAGAGTCTCTGCCAAAAAAATTTCTGCAAGTCAACAGGAATCTGAAAGTTGAGCTCTGGTGGGCCTCCAACCCCTACTACAGCTGAGCTGGAATTTCTTGGCATTACTGACTGTGTAACGAAAGAAGGGGATGCCCTTCGCTCGGTGCCCTTCATCTATCCATTCCTATTCCCCAGGGTCCCACTGCAAAAACTTAATTGGGACACCTCCATAGAGCCACAGCCTCCATGAGCCAAGGGCGAGGAGAAGCGGGTCAGGATCCAAGTGCCACTGTGAAAGAGAGCCATGCTCCATGAAGCCCACTATCCTGACTGGCTGAAACGGTACCTCCAACAAGATATCGTCTGTGGATCTGGATAGCCTGCCCCCCGAAGAAACATCAAAAACTAAGGCATCCTCATGTGTGTCAAGAAAAGCGATCACCTGTAAAGGAACTCCCAATCTGGAAAATGCCCCCATCCAGGTGGAGCAAGTAATAGGCATGTCATCTGTGTCCACCCAATCCAAGGGCAAGGCTGCATCAATCTGTTGGACTCTCCCTGCACTCCCTCTGAGATTAAGAACCATCTGGGCCTGTCGGTCTGCAGGAAGCTTCCTGAAGGCTTTCCATGCTCCCACTGTAGATGCAGGGCCCCTCTCCCATCTTGGCCACTGCATGTAAGAAGAAGCTCCAAGTGGTCTGCCAAGCTCATCCAAAATCCTGTCATTCCACATGATAGGCTGCCTTTCAATCTCTTCACGGGTGGATGGGGGAATCCTGCGAAGAGTACTCCTGAAGCTGGCCCATGCTTTCAGGATAGCAACCATAAGAGGGGAAGAGGGAGACTGTGTGTCCAATCCTCTCCTGAAGTGGGCGTGCAAGACTGTATGCATCTGATAAAAAAATCCTTCCAAGGCTCTTGCCCTGGCATAAGCCCTCTCACAACGAACTTGCAGAGTAAAGCTCTGCACTGTAGATCTAGGTTGATGATATTCGAACCCCCTTCTCTTGTAGGAAGAATCAAGGTCTCCCAAGCCACCCTAGCTGTAACATCAGTTGTGCCATCTAGACCACTCCATAAAAAGTTTCGTACAGGTCTTAAGCTGAGTGATACAATCCCTAGAGTAGGAAGGAAGGAGGCTCACAATAAAATGAGCTACAAACCATGTTGTGGCTAGAAGAACCTGGTTAACCACCACCACCCTGAAGGCCAAATCAAGTTTGGCTGAGCTCCAGAAAAGGAGCTTTCTTCTAATGCTTTCAACACCGGAGCAAACTGTTGTGAAGGAGAGATGCCCACCCCAACCTGGCAGCCCAAATATCTGACGGAGACGCCCCTCTATACCCAAGTGAAGCCAATATCATTACCCCAATCCGGGGTGTCATCCTCGCAAATCCAAAAACCACTGGATTTAAGCCAATTAATGTGTGCACCTGAAGCCGTGCAAAACAAATCCAAGGCTGTCCGGAAGGAAGTGAGTTTTCCTGGGGGAGGCATCCAAAAAAACAGCCATGTCATTTGCCAACTCACTATCCAGGAGCTCTTCTTCCCGGCGATAGGAAGCCTCAGCCCATAAATATCAGCTTAAGATCTAATGTAGATACTCATAGCTTCTGTCACAAACAAAAAAAGAAACGGGGCAAGAGGACATCCCTAGCGGACGGATCTGGAAATCTGAAACCTGTCCCCTCTTACCCCCCCAATGAGCAACTGGCTATGGGCTGATCTGTAGAGACAGGATACTCCTCTAATCCATGCATCTAAAAAACCAAAGCGAGATAGAGTACCCTCTAAAAAATCCCAGTCTACTCTGTCGTAAGCTTTCTCAAAGTCCAAGAGTAGAATGGCCAATCTCTGGCGGCTCTGCATGGCCCATTCTGAGGCCTCCCAAAATGAGAAAATATTATCAAAAATACTTCTGCCATGCACAAACCATGTCTGCGTGTCATGAATCAAATCTGGAAGAAAAACCTGTAGCTGCAAACCGATGGCTTTCGCCAGAATCTTGTAAAAAGTGCCCAATAGAGTGATGGGTCTCCATTGAGACACAAGATTCCTATTACCTCTCTTTGGGATGAGATGAATGAGACCATCTGTAAGTGAGTCCGGCATCTCACCAGAGTCCCACACGTCCTACAGGGCTGATGTAATGTGATCACCAATTTGCTCCCAAAAAGTAATAAAAAAGGAGGGGGTAAGTCCATCTGAACCTGGGCACTTGCCCTTGTGAAGGGCAAGTAATGCAGTCTTGAATTCTGCATTGGTGAAAGGTGCCTCCAGAGAAACATACATCTCATCCTTCACCAATACAGGGATACACTACCAAATAACCTCTCTGGCATCATCAATGGCCTGTGTGCCTGAATCTGCAGTAAGAAGGGATGCAAAAAAATCTGAAGCTACACCAATGACAGCATCAGGATCTGACTGTAACACCCCGTCTAAGTCAACAAGCTGCAAAACACTATCTCTACTATGTCTGAGCCCATGAGTAGAGAAAAAGTGTTTGTTGACCATGCCACCCATCTGAATCCAAAAGGATTCCCGTGCATGAAAGGCATATTCTCCTCTCTGATCCAACAATGTCTGCAAATGAGCCCTTGCTGCAGCAAGGCGCTCCTGAATCCAAGCATCTGTGGGCCTCTTTTGCTCTTCCCTATGAAGGGACGAGCGCTAATTTTATTTGATCCAGGGGCTACTGATAATTTCATATCAGAGAACCTAGCCCTGAGGCTGGGAATAAAGACGGAGGAGTTGGGCAGGGCTTTGGATGCCGATCAGATGTTCTGTGGAAACCTTGTGCCAGTCAATCCCTTGATTAGGAAGCTCCATCTTCATATACAGAGTTATGTGGATCAGGAAGACTTCTTCATTTCTCCACTGAAACATCATGATGTAGTCTTGGGTATGCCTTGGTTTCATCGCAAGGCAGTGAAGTTGACTCTTCCTGAAAGAGTGCTGGAGTTTGTACATAGGGGCAAAGAATATCGTGTGGTTGCTAAGAATAGAGGGGAAACTATTCCCATTGTATCAAATAGTTGTGTTGGAAAAGAAATAAAGTCTGCAGTTTCAGCTTACATGATTTTTGTAAAAGAGAGAGATGTGAAAATGTATGCTGAAACAAGTGAGGCAGATCAGAATAAATTTGAGTTTATTGAGAATTTTAAAGATTGCTTTTCCGACGCTTTGCCAGGGGAGTTACCCCCTGAGAGACTTGAGGATCATGGCATAGAACTCATTCTTGGAAGCGAGCCACCCAATAGGCCCCCATACAGAGTTAGTGCAACTCAGCGAGAAGAGATTATGACGCAGGTGCAGGACTTGTTGTCCAAGGGGTTGATTCAGCCCAGTTCTTCTCCTTTTTGTTCCTCTGTACTGCTAGTACAGAAGAAAGATGGCTCATTCCGTATGTGCATCGATTACCGCGCACTGAACAAAATGACCATCAAGAACAGATTCCCTATTCTGCGCATTGATGAAGTGCTGGATCAGTTAAATGGAGCTTCAGTTTTCAGCAAGATAAACTTAAAGAGTGGCTATCACCAAGTGAGGATACAGCCTCAAGATGTGCACAAGACAACGTTCCGCACTACTTTTGGGTTGTATGAATATCTGGTGATGCCTTTTGGATTGACCAATGCCCCAGCTACCTTCAATAGGATGATGGATCGTATCTTCCGACCCTACAGACAGTTCACTGGTACCTTCTTCGATGACATAATTGTCTTTTCTAAGTCCGAAGAAGAGCACAAGGAACATCTTGCTATAGTGTTTCAAGAGCTGAGAAATCATCAGCTCTATGCAAACAGCAAGAAAAGTGAATTCTTCTTGGAAGAAATCCATTATCTGGGGCATATAATACCCAAGAATGGGATACAGATGGATCCAGCAAAGATCCGTGCCATTCAGAAATGGCCAGAGCTGAAAACTGTGCATGAAGTTCGAAGTTTCCTAGGCCTGTGTTCTTACTACAGAAGGTTTATCAGGCATTTTGCGGATATAGCCGCTCCACTCCACGATCTTACTAAGAAAAATGCAGCTTTCAGATGGGGAATTCCTCAAAAGACAGCCTTCACCACACTCAAGAAGAAACTGACTACAGAGCCAATCTTAATCGTTCCAAATTTGTATCAACATTTGATGTGGATTGTGATGCTTGTGGGGAATGTGTTGGGGCTGCATTGCATCAGAATGGTCATGTAGTGGCTTATGAGAGCAGAAGACTCCGGAATGCAGAAAGATATCTGGGAATCTATGAGAAAGAGTTATTGGCTGTAATTCATGCCATCCATACATGGAAGCCCTATCTTTTGGGTGCAGATTTTACTGCTAAAACAGATCACCAAAGTCTGAGATACTTTTTTACTCAGACCGAACAGAGTGGCAGATGCCTTGTCCTGAAGACCCCAGGTCAATAATGTGACTATTGCTTATCATCAGGACCTAGAAGGCATGAGGGAGCAATATGCTAGTGATGCAGATTTTGGTGAGATTTTACAACAAATGCAAGAGGGGGAATCCACCAGTCACTATTCCCTGAAAGATGGGTATCTAATGAAAGATGATTGCCTATGCATCACCCAGGAGATGAGGAAAAATATTTTGGAGGAATGCCATGCACCTCCCTATGTTGGACACAGAGGAATTACAGCAACAACTCTAGCACTAGAGAGGTATTTCTTTTGGCCAGGGATGCGGAAAGATATACATCAGTTCGTTACTGAATGCCTTACGTGTCAGAAAGTGAAGTATGATAGATGGAAGGCACCTAGCCTACTTATGCCTCTTCCCGTGCCTCAGGCACCATGGCAAAGTATTACAATGGACTTTATTTTTTATTTGCCAAGATCAAAGTCAGGGAATAATGGGATTTGGACTATCATTGATAGATTCAGCAAGCAAGCTCATTTCATTCCGGTTCGCAAAACCATAAAGGCAGATCATATGGCTAAGCTTTTCATGGCACAGATCTTTAAGCATCATGGTATGCCTAAGTCCATTGTTAGTGATCGAGATCCCAGAATGACCAGTCTATTCTGGAGAGCTTTATTTGATAACATGGGGACAAATCTGAATTTTTCTTCTTCTTTCCATCCCCAGACAGATGGTCAAAGTGAAGTAGCAAATTCTACAGCATTGGATATGCTGAAATGCTACGTGGGTGACCAAGGTTCAGACTGGGAAAAGTACCTACCATTGGTAGAGTTTGCTTACAATAATACAATGCACAGCTCTACAGGGAAAGCCCCCTTTGAGGTCAACCAAGTCTCCCCGATCGAGGTCAGGTTTACTTGACCAGAGTCAAGTATCTTTGACCGTAGTCAATTCTTTGACCATTAAAAGAACTCTTTGACCATAATTAACATATATAAAACTCTTTAATTATGATCAAATAAATGGTCATGTACTTTGACTTAGGATATTTACATTGTAGTGACATCCCCTCGGCTTCTATTCAGTTGACCTCAACTGAAAAGCTTCCTTGTAAACATCCAAGAGCTGTGGATGATCAGATAACATGTCTTCGTCCATCTTGGCATCTAATGCCGTATAATTCTTGAATTTTACAAGATACCTGTAAAACTCCTTGCCCTGAGGGCCTTTGCGTATAGTATGGTACACAATTTGCTCTGGCTGAAGGACCTCCTCCAGCTCATCCACTTCTGGTGGATCCTCTGAAACTGGCTCTGTAGGCTCTGGCCTCTGAAATTTCTTTAGAAGACTCACATGGAATGCATTGTGAATCCTCCAATGCTCTGGCAATGATAACTTGTATGCAACCTCATTTATTCTTTCTGTAACCCTGAAAGGGCCATAGTATCTGGGAGATAACTTTGCATACACTTTCTGTTTGCCTTCAAACTTGCGGAGCCTAGCTTTTTCAAACTTCAAAAGTACCCAATCCCCTTCCTTGAGATCTAACTGTCTCCTATGTTTATCTGCAGCTCTTTTATGTTTCTCTTGAGACCTTTCGATTGCTGTCCGGATTTGGCTGTAAGCTGTCTGGAGGTCTCACAAACTGATCAGTTGCAAATATTTCATCCTTGGTCCTCAGGATAGGTGGCAAAATCACCTTGCCTCCACCCACCACTTTGCTTGCATGAACCACCCACTATCATGCGGCATAGGAAATGTACATGTAGCCACATGGAGGCACTTTTACCAATAATTGAAGTGACACTTTTGGAGGAGTACGGTTGCCCTATAATTACAATCCAGTGGTCAAAAGTGTCAATTATAGGGCGATGGGTTTCTCTAGAGGGTTTGAATTGGAAGTTGGATACATTACCAGAGGACAGATCATGTAATCTGCAACACCTTTCAACGACATCACACTCATGAGTGAGGGCCTATGGTATGGGACAGTTTTTTACTAGGAAGCTACCTGGCTTTGAAGGTCTTAACTGAAACTCGGGGCTGGTTCGACTTAGCTCTTCCCTCTGTGTTCCATGTTGATCTTCGTTTATTTTGGAGTATATCTTTCTTGGAGTCTATCTCACCCGAGGACTAGCTAGGCCTATGGTTAAGGTGAGGTACAAACTAAGCCTAAAAGGTTGCTTTGCTACTCTATACTGTAGAGTAGAGATTGGAGGGAGCCAATTCTTTGGCATGCAGTGTGTACTGTGCATATAGAGGGATGCTTGGAGTCCTCATGTCTACTAGTTGGGCTCAGTGGGACGTAGGGCTAGTGTGTTTCTTTGGTGCGTGGAGCCTGCCTGCACCTATGTTGCTGGATCAAAGGGTCTATTGGCTCTCATTGGAGGTGCCATTGGTGAATTCTTATGATTGATGCATCCTAGTCATAGGATTGATGCATCCCATTTCGGATATGAGGGTGCTAGGATGTCAAAACTATTGGGATATCTCAAGGTGTATGCCTCAGGCACACCTTATGTTTCTATGTGTGAGTGCTAGAGGCACAGTTAGGTGCCCACAAGCACAGTTAGGTGGTGGAGAGCCACATAGGATGATTGAGAGAATCTAGGAGCAGATTGAGGAGATGATTGTGGAGCTCTGAAGTCATCAGTGATGTCAGTGAGCATGTATGAGGTGCCTACTTAAGGACCTCACTCTTCTTCATTCTACAAGCAAGTAATGCAAGTATTCTGAGTTTGTGTCCACTCTTTGCTTTCCTTTCAGCTTACCAACATGGTATCAGAGCCCTTTGATCCCCCTTGAGCCCATTTCTGCCACATCATCATCTTCTTCTTCATCTTCTTCTTCTCCATCTTCCTCTTTCTTCCCAAAATCTTTGAGAGCTTGGTTCTCCACCTACAAACGACCATTGCCCAAACCCTTTGAGCTGGAAACTCCTCTAGTATGGGCAAACTTCCACCTTCAAGCAATTGAAAAAAAAACATCTGTAGAGGGTTAACTACGGTTAACCAGAGAACTACAGAGCTGCTGACTACCGTCAGAGAGTGTTGACTTCGGTCAACGAGACTTGGCATGCGCCAAGAGGGTTAACCACGGTTAACCAAGATGTGCCAACTTCGATTGGAGAGACTTGGCTATAATTAAGGCGCCTCGACCCTTGGTCAAAGCACCTTAATTATGATCAAAAGCGTTGACTTCGGTCAACCAGAGAATAAATATATATTTTTATATTTGTTATGTGTGCACATGTGTTCAGTGGGGACGCCCACAATGTGTTGTTTGCATGCAAAGCGCTAACAATTAATGGGTGCCATGGTGGTGCGCTTTAATTAATTGTTGCAGGTACTAGGAAGAGTTATTTTCCTAAGCACTACGGGAGCCTAATCAGAGTCTGGGAGGCGGTTCGCGTGACCAAGTGCTTCGAAGACTCCAGAGTTGCCCTTAGTGGCATGTAATTAGGAAAGTAGTGTAGAAATTGACAAGTGCCTTGTTGCCAAGAAGGAGAGCCTGAGAGCTCATGTATATATTCATTCATTCATTCACGTTTTGGATTTTCATGTATGAACAACTCTACGCTGAACTATGTACTTCATCTTCTCTCAAGTAATAAAATCCTTCGGCGGGGTCCAGCCCGACTGTTGTCCTGGGCCCTAGTGTCTCTGTTGAGAGAGGGAGAGAGGGAAAGAAATGAGAGTATCTCTGCTGTATTTTACGACTAAGGTTACATTATAGAGAGTGTTGTTGGTTGTTTTCCTGCGGGCAGTATTTCAGCTGCACCCACCGGGCTCGGGAGGAGTGGTAGGAGAACTCAGCCCGCCGAATCTCCGTGTCCTAAAGCTCAAGGCGCGAGCGCTCTCAAATCTTTTTTTTTTTTTCAAAAAAGAGACTTCTATTAAGTAAGAAAGAAACCCGCTAGAGCAAGCTCTGTGTGGAAATACACCATGCTAAGCATGTAATAAAAAACACCTCAGAGGAATGAGAGCGCTCTCAAATCTCTCTAAGCCATTGAGAACCTGGGCCCTGCTCCCTGAGCCGCTCGATGGAGGCGAGGTTTCTCCTCAAAGCCCCGCTCATGCTCCTGAAGGGTCCTCCTCCGCCTAAGGGCATGAGCCTTCAACTCCTCACTGCTCCTCTAAATCGCATCGGCCACCCACACAGCCCTGCCCTCGCACGGTGTCATCTCTGACTGCTCCCAAATCCCTGCCATGACCTACTGGATCTCCTCGTCCTGCAGGAGATCTTCTAGAATGCGGACCCCCTTCTGGGGGAGACCTCAGCGGCGCTGATCCAAGTGAAGTACCATTGGAGAGTGGTATGACAGGATCCCAATAGAGCCGCCTCTATGTAGTGCCCACTCCCCAACATAGAAACGATCTAGTCTCTCAAGCAATCCATCGTGTCTCCTCTGTCCAAAGGAGAAGAGGAGGCTGCCAGGTGTCCTGCTGAAATCTGGCTCTCTCCACGGGTCTCTGCCATGTTGCCTCTTCAGCCCCTTCTCTTCCTTCCTCCGCCTCCAGATTCCTCTCATTCACAATCCTAAACTTCGGAGAGTCAATGAAGCTAGACAGGTCGAACTACCCGATCTGGAAGATGAAAATCCGGAGCCATCTTGTGGCCCGGAAGTTGTGGAAGCTAACAACGGGGGTGGAGGCAAAACCGGAAGACTTGCTGGACAACAAGGGGAAGATTCTCATTCTAGTGGATGGTGAAGAGCTTGAGAATTGGGAAGAGAGAGATGCCCACTCCCTAGCATTAATCATTGTGACCACGACGGACTCTGTTCTTCCGCACATCTAGATAGTCGAGACGTCTATAGAGGCATGGGCTATCCTGAAGGATTTGTATGAAACGGACAATACATCTCGAATTATGATGCTTCAACATCAATTGTACAATCAAGACATGACTAAGGCAGACAAAGTTCATGACCATCTGACAAAAGTCAAGATGGTAAGGGACCAGCTCGCGGCAATTGGTCAGAAGGTCGTCGATTCAAGTCAACTGGCACTGTTGATCTTACACAAGCTACCTCGAAGCTTTAAGAGTTTCGTGACTATGGTCACTGCAGGACAGAGGACCAAGCCTCTCACCTTGGGGGAGCTTGGGCCTTTACTATTGCAGGAAGAGGCTTGGGTAAGCTCAAAGACTCCAAGAACAAAAGCAAGACCGAGTATGCAAAGAAAAAGAGACATATGAAGTGCTTCTACTGTGAGAAGCTTGGTCATTCTGCTAAAGAGTGCCGCAAGAAGAAGGTGGACCTCAAGAAGAAGGAGTCCAAGTCCAAGGAGGAGCCAAAGACCGAATCGGAAAACGTCACGACCGGCGCTCTCTTCATCATCACTGAGTACTGCTCTGCTTATGCAGTCATTGAAGGAGAGGAAGGTTGGTATGTGGACAGTGGAGCTTCAAAGCACGTCCAACAAGGAGTGGTTCAAAACCATGGAAGGTACGCATCCCGATTCCAAAGTCACCGTTGGGGATAACCGGTCATGCCTTGTGAAGGGTGTCGGTAGTATTCCGTTCATCACGACTGTAGAAAACGAGGAGTTGATTTCTGG
This sequence comes from Dipteris shenzhenensis, assembly GCF_047967505.1. NCBI lineage: Eukaryota > Viridiplantae > Streptophyta > Polypodiopsida > Gleicheniales > Dipteridaceae > Dipteris > Dipteris shenzhenensis. The sequence continues at coordinate 51,229,577 of NC_141607.1, read as the reverse complement.
TATATTGTATGTACCAAACTTGTGCAAGAACCTATTGTCAATATGACAGATGCACAAGCACAATATGTCGGTCTTATTCGACAACGGCAAGGTCACAGTCACAGTCACATGCACCACTGCACTTGGGTGCAAGGTGACACACTGGCTACATCGACAAGTGCATTATATTTCCCAGATAGGAGATTGTCATATGCTGTGACCCCTTTGTGAGCCCTTGTCTAGGGAGAATCAGGCACAAGCTACGTAGGTCAGTCTCTCAGCCTTAGGTCAAGTCAGTAAGTCAGTTCTTGTTCACTAGTACCCACTCGAGAACAGTAGGCTAAGTGTTTCCATCTTATAGTTTAGGTCTTAGCTTAGGTAAGGAGTCCCTTTAGGGTCCCCAAAGGCTGGACAGGTAAGCAGGGAAGGCAGCCTGCAAAGGCTGCCCAAAAGCTCCCCTGGCAAATGAGCCAGGGAGGGCTTTCTATAGGCTGGTTGTAGGCCAACCAGTCTGTAAAACAGACCGACTCAGTCGGCTGTTTACAAACTGGGTTGGCTCAGTCCAGCCCTATAAAAGGGCCCCTTTGCTGCCTCTTTCCTCATTCAGTGCTCCTGCCTTCAGCTCGCCTACAAGCTCCACTCCAGCCTCCTTGTGCAGCCCCTGAGATCCTCAGTTCTGACCCTGCTCTAGCCTCAGTCCCTTGGCCATCAGTTCAGCCTAATCTGAAGGTGTCCACGCAGCACAACAGTCGGAGGTTTGGACCAGCAAACGGAGAGAGGTTTGGACACTGTCTCCTCAGCTTTTCTCAGTGTTCTCTACAGGCTACACAGCCTACTTCTTAGCTCTAGTTTCTCAGTCATATCTCAGCTCTCTCTCAGTATCTATTCCTCTCAGCTATCACTCTCTCACTCACACAGTAACCCTGCATTTCCGGTAGACAGCACAAGCCTCTCCCTTGCCTACATCGTCAGTGTGGACAGCATCAAGGTCTCAGTACTCGTCGGTGTTGCCTCTCAAGTCTTTGGGTCTGCTATACGTGTGCACAGTGAGCTCTTCAGAAGCGCGTTCCGTGCTCTCTCGAAGAGTGTTCTTTGTATTTCTCAGTTCTCCAAGTATAAAGAAAATTCTCCCCTAATTGGGGGAGGGGGCCCTCATTGGATACAAGGACCCAATCGGTTGTCGACTCTACTCTCTCTCTACCCTCATATCCTTTCTCTCTCTATGGTAAACAACGCTCATTCCTCGCTAAAGGTTTAAAGAAGGTCTTGCTGTGAATTACACGATCAGATTACCGTTGCATGTTACAGTCACATCCAAGGCAAACGGACAGGTAGTGGCTCAAGGTGTCGAGCAGCATGGCCTATATCAGCTCAACGGTCTATTGGTGCACCGGGACCATGGCAGATCCAGATTATGGCATGAACGGTTTGGTCACGCCAACTATGGCACTCTCTCCGAGATGCAAAGACAAAGATTGCAGGTAATGATCGTGTCTGCAGGGCTTGCATGGAAGGCAAGCAACACAAGGACAAGTTCCCACAGGAGGCCTCATCACGGGCCAAGAAGCCACTCAAGTTGGTTCACGCCAACATCTACGGCCCAACATCGACAAATTCATTCGCAAGTTTGCGGTATTCTCTCTTACTAGTAGATGATTTCAATCACATGACGTGGGTATTCTGCCTGGCCAATAAATCGCAGGCTTTTGAGAAATTCAAAGACTCGAAGGCCCAGGTGGTAGAGGAGAGCGGGGAGGTAATCAAAGCCTTCCACACCGACAGAGGGGGAGAGTTCACTTCTACCGAGTTCAATGGATTCTGCAAGAAGCACGGGGATTAAGCGATAGCTCACTACAGCTCGCACATCTCAGCAGAATGGAGTTGCTGAGAGGAAGCACAAGACCGTCACCGAGACAGGGTGGACCATGTTGCGAGGGAGGAATCTCTCGAAAGCCTACTGGGGTGAAGCCGTGAACACTGCCGTTCACATCCTCAACAGAACCAAGACCAAGGCTGTTGATGGCAAGACTCCATATGAAGCCTATTATGGTAAGAAGCCCAGCATATCTCATCTAAGGGTTTTCGGTTCTAAAGCATTTGTACATGTACATAAAGATGAGCGGACAAACATGGATCCCCATAGCCGGAGCTGTATCTTTGTGGGATACAACGAAGAGTTCAAAGCCTATCACCTATTCAACCTGGACAAGAAGAAGATCCTTATCAACAGGGATGTGATCTTTAAAGAGACCGGCCACAACCTGCAGAAGAGGTTTCAAAACTTCCAACGTTACCCCCACCCAAAGTCACCATCCAAGAGGTGGAGCCGACTGAAGACCCCAAGGAGGAGGAGGAGGAGGAGCATGCCATTCCAGAGCCAGCTCCCAAGTCAACTCCATCAAAAGCACCTCCATCTGAAAAGAAGCTACCTCAATGGTATTTGAAGACGTTAGCAGACTCACGGGTCACGGACATTCCCGAGAGCAATTTCAGAGCGCGGCGGTTTCAAAGAAACATAAAGACTCCCTCCGTGAACTACGCCTTGGTGGCTCAACTTGCGGAGCCCCGTCCCTTCCAGAAAGCGAAGGATATACCAGAATGGCACGAAGCCATGCAGGTTGAGATGGATGCCATTTTGAAAAATGACACCTAGGATTTAGTGCCCAAATCAACCAAACGGAAGGTCATCGAGACTAAATGGGTGCACAAGCTCAAGTTCAAGTCAGATGGGAGCTTGGACAAGTACAAAGCAAGATTGGTGGTGAAAGGCTATGCACAGTCAGAAGGACTTGACTTCGACGAGACCTTCGCCCCCACAGCTAGGATGGTGACTATTCAGATAGTCATTGCCTTGGCTACTCATCACAGTTGGACTATTTTTCAGATGGACGTCAAGTCTTCATTTTTGAATGGTAACCTGGAGGAGGAGGTATAAGTGGCACAACCACCAAGATTTCAGATTCCAAGATCCCCATCAAAAGTCTACAAACTGAAGAAGGCCTTATACGGGCTCAAACAGGCCCCCAGAGCTTGGTACCAGGGATAGATGTTTTCTTTCAGAAGATCGGGCTTCAGCAGAGTCCATCAGAGGCAAATCTCTATCTCAACACAGAGGGGGATCTGCGGCTGGTATTGATTCTATATGTGGATGACCTCATCATTACTGGGTATCATACGAAGAAGATTGCTCGAGTCAAGAGACTTCTTATGGAAGAGTTTGAGATGATTGACTTAGGCATACTTCACTACTTTCTTGGGATTGAGGTGAAGCAAGGAAAGAATAGTATCTTTATTTCACAGGAGAAGTATTGCAGGGAACTACTCAAACGCTTTGAGATGGAAAATTGCAAAGCAACAATGACTCCCATGGAAACTGGTCCGAAGCTGAGTGTGCGTGATCCATCTCAGCCGGTTGATTCATCACTATATCGACGCTTGGTGGGGAGATTGCTTTACCTCACCAATACCTGACAAGATATTTCCTTCACAGTTGGATTGCTGAGTCAGTTCCCCGCCACACCCAAGAAGGCTCATTGGGATGCAGGTACGAGGGTGCTAAGGTACTTGAAGGGTACCTGCACCTACGGTATCACTTATACCAGAGGCATTGAGTTGGGAGGTTTCTGTGATAGTGATAGGGCAGATGACATTGATACCCGGAGATCGACCTCTGGATATTGTTTCTTACTCTCTTCAAGAGCTATGTCATGGCTAAGTAAGAAGCAACCTACTGTCGCCCTGTCATCTACAGAGACGGAGTACAAGGCTGCCTGTACAGCCGCATGTGAAGCATTGTGGCTCAGGTGGATCTTACATGAATGTGGCCCAAGAAGATGCGACTGCAGTTATGTGCGACAACCAAAATTGCATAGCGATCGCCAACAACCCCATGTTTCACGCACGGACGAAGCACATCGAGGTCCACTACCACTTTGTTCGAGAACTCATCAATGAAGAAGTCATAGAGTTGATATACTGCCCGACCAACGACGACATCTTAGATGTCTTCACGAAGGCGCTTCCCAAGGAGCAGATGGAACACCTCATTCAACGCATCGGGATCGGCCCACAATTGTGTCATTGAGAGGGGGTGTTAGAAGGTCACTGCCCCACCTGTGAGCCCCCGATTTGAGGGGACAAGGGGACAGAAGACCATAGGGGGTAGGGGAAGAAGAAAAGGCAGAACACCTACATGTCCTGAAACCTGCACAGCAAGGAGTTGAAGGCACGGCATCCTAGGCGCCTCTTGGATCAACGTCGGGCGGCATTGGGGACTGCAGCAGCAGCCCATGTGCAGGGCACATGGGCCCTTATATAGGCCTGGCCCAAGCCGACCAGATCAGCCAGGAAAGGCCGATCCAGTCAGGTTGGTTGGGCCCTATAGGTCGGTGCCTAGATCAAGGAGCCGACTCCCTGGTCGGCCACTTTGAGGGGGCCTAGCCCCTCCTATAAAAAGCCCTCATTCCCCCCTCATTCCTCATCATCTGCACAAACAGCTTTGCACACAGGCAAGCACGCAGAGGGAGAGGAAGAGGCTCAGCAATTGAGAGCATCACGGAGCTGTTTGTACATGCTCATCCTTGAGCTTTTGTTTGCCCACTTTTGTGGAAGAATATATCTGAGTTTTCTTTCCATTTTTTGAGTGTTGTATGAGCTAGATCGGGGGAGAGGGGTGAGTGATTCTATCCTCTATTTCCAACAATAGCTTCTCTTTGATAGTACACAATCCCTTCTGAATCATAACTTAAACCCTCTGGTTCCTCTTGATGCTGAATATCCAAAATGCATGAGTACCACTGCATTGCCTCTTCAATATCTCTTCATGCTCAGAATCCTCTACTGAATACCAAGCTGCTGAAATCTCTTCATAGTAACTTGCTCAATAAACTGAAACATGTTCTCAACCAACTGGTCAGTATTAAAAGATTCTCTCACCCAAATGTGTTATTGAACTAGGTAGACCTTCGCCATGTATTATTTTGCGATGGATAACTGCTTAGTCTATAGAAACTATAGATCATCAATCTCTTTTTCCAACTCTTCTATTCTATCCCTATTCATCCTATAAGACACTCTACATGGAGGAGAAAATCATTTATCCTCTATCCATACTCTATAATGAATATACCTACTCTCCATCCAGTTCACACATCCATACATCAGTGTTGGCAGAATGGATAGCATTTACTCTTAGTTCTATGTTCACCTCAGTTACTAGGGATGAGGTAGAAGCCTCACCCTCTTGTTTGGATGCTTTGCCTTTACCTTTTACAGAATTGGCTTTGGCAATTTTAGTAATAGAGTACGACATATATGCCATGGATGCCCTGGCTTATGTTTCTTACATCCGAAACATTAACCCTCCTTAATCAGTTTTTTATTATCATCGTCAGTCATGGAAGAAAATGGTATCCATCCACAACGTGATTGGCTGTTAACATTTTGTACAACAGCTTTCTCCTTACCTTTGTTGAAGGGTGTACAAGAATTCAATTTCCTCTCAACAATCTCAGCCAATTTAGTGAGGTCTCTTAGGGTGGTTGGGTTGAACATTTCAACCTCATACCTCACTTTCGGGCTTAGGACTGCTAAATACTTCTTCCTTCTATCATCCTCACTCTTCTCAAGTAACTCTAAAGAGAGTTTCCAAAACCTGGCTGTAAATTCAGTATTACTCTTGTTATCGAATTGCCTAAATCTTTCCCAACGGAAGGTCAATTCTTCTGCATGCCTTGAAGGCATGAAGTGGCCTTAAGCTACTCTATAAACTTGGACCATTGAAGAATAGGCTCTTTTCCTATTTGTAATAAGAACCACCACGTCAAAGCATCATTCTGTAGATGCATGTGGCAAGAGCAAGCTTCTCATGATTGGTCTTATCTTGTGGGCAAAATATAGCTCAAAATGGTGAACCCAATTAAGGATTTTCTATGCCTCTCTTGCTCCATTATATTTTGGGAATTCTATTCTCTCTCGGGGTTGGAATATGGCTCTCTTCGAGGGGGTACTTAAATCGTCATCTTCAAAATTCAGCACTCTCTTAGTCCCAAATTTTGTCATAATTGATATTACTAAGCTGAGAAATGAGCTTATCCACAGGAGACTCCTCTCTCCCTCTTGCACTTGGATTATAATCCATGTGTATGGGATTTTGAGTTAAATGTTGGAATACTGAAAAGAAAGAGTAGAGTGGACACAAACTCAGAATACTTGCTTTACTTCGTTGTAGAATGAAGAAGAAAGAGGTCCTTAAGTAGGCACCTCATACAAGGTCACTGACATCACTGATGACCTCAAAGCTCCACAATCATCTCCTCAATCTGCTCCTAGATTCACTCAATCATCCTATGTGGCTTTTCCACCACCTAACTGTGCTTGTGGGCACCTAACTGTGCCTCTAGCACTCACACATAGAAACATAACGTGTGCCTGAGGCATACACCTTGAGATATCCCAACAAACCCCCCCTCAAGGAGATGCCTCAGGCTATGTCAAGGATACATCTAGTCTCATAGTTTCTCATGCCATCTCATGGTGGTCAAGGATAAATCTATGGCTAGGTTCTCATGCTAGCAAGGGTTTCCTTGGGTGTAAGGTAAACAGAAAGGGATACAAACAGACCTTCCAATGGTTATCTCTCCTACATGTACATGCACACAATGTCTGTAGGAGGTACCATGGAACAAAACATACACATGGCCTACATCATAAGGTGACCAGAGGTGTTTACAAAACACACAAAAACACAATAGTTTATTTCATTCATTTTGGAGGACTATCCAGGCTGAGTACCTTGACATAAAAAGAGAGATCTGGAGCATACATAGAGATGTTTAAAATGCATAATCTTCATGCGATGCCTCATCTTGTGGAGGCAGAATATCCATGTTAAGGCAAGGTCTTACCACATGGGCAGTGTCTAGTGCCTTATAAGATGGTACTATGATAGAACAAGTGGATCTGAAGGTCATATCCTTCAAGAGAACAATTATCTTGTCATCTCCATAGTTGTGTAGAGAAGCATATCTTAGGTATCTGAGCTTCATCTTTTTCTTGTACTTGGAGTCAAATAAAAGTGCCATGAGAGGGTAGATCTCTGTAGTTGCTTCCTTTTTGGCAACCATTGTTTGGGCAATCTTCAACAAGGAAGTCAGGTTGGCATTTTCATCCTTTGTAGCATAACAAGACATTGCTTTATGTTTTGGCTTTTCACATATTTTGCATAAGCAAGCCATGAGAGGCTCTAACCCAAGTATTGGGTAGTGTCTTCTCTCTTACAGGGCTTACAATAACAACTGAAATGCTTCAAAATATAAGCATTTAATGTAGCAAATAGTAGTGACTAGATTTCAAACAATGATGCTTCCTTTTACATGCTTCATAGAAGTGGATGAAATAAACACTTTCCAATCACAACCAGGTCTAGCAAGTCAAAACAAAACTGAAGAAACACTTGTAATGAAGTTATTGAAAACTTCAAAAGACCAGAAATGCTAGAGTAGCATTTTATGTAGCATCATCTTCAAAACTTGTCCAAAACTGTCAAAAATGAAAAGCTGAACTTGGAGGGCTTGTAGCTCACTCTTCAAAGCAAGGAAAAGAGGGCTTTCTGAAGCAAAAGAAAGCTCATATACCAGAGAAGGTCCAGCACAGAGGTTGGACGAAATGGTGCGCACTTTTGCCCGGGAGAGTTGCTACAGGCTGAAACTGAGTTTTGACGATTTCTCCCTCGTTACTGAACCAAATGACTTGAAAAATGGCTCAAAATCTTCGTCTTGAGGTCGCCCATCTACTCCTAAGAGGGCTCAGGCAATGGCGGAGTATGCAGGGAGTATTGAGCAACAGAAGAAATTCGCTATTTGGAGAATGGCAGCCACCACAGACGTTTTTTCTTCAATTGCTTGTAGGTGGAAGTTCGCCCATACTAGAGGAGTTTCCAGCTCAGAGGGTTTGGGCAATGGCTGTTTGTAGATGGAGAACCAAGCTCTCAAAGATTTTGGGAAGAAAGAGGAAAATGGAGAAGAAGAAGATGAAGAAGAAGATGATGATGTGGCAGAAATGGGCTCAAGGGGGATCAAAGGGCTCTGATACCATGTTGGAATACTGAAAAGAAAGAGTAGAGTGGACACAAACTCAGAATACTTGCTTTACTTCGTTGTAGAATGAAGAAGAAAGAGGTCCTTAAGTAGGCACCTCATACAAGGTCACTGACATCACTGATGACCTCAAAGCTCCACAATCATCTCCTCAATCTGCTCCTAGATTCACTCAATCATCCTATGTGGCTTTTCCACCACCTAATTGTGCTTGTGGGCACCTAACTGTGCCTCTAGCACTCACACATAGAAACATAACGTGTGCCTGAGGCATACACCTTGAGATATCCCAACATTAAATGCCTAAACTCAACGCCTTGCTCTTGGATGGACTCGTTTCTCCCTTCATTTCTAAAGGAGAACTCCCTATCAAAAGGTTCATGAAGGAGAGATGAAGGTAATTGTATGCGTGGATTATCGTACTCAAGAAGAGTGTAACTCTCATCTAAATTATCCTCTTCAAGAGGAGGTGATGGTGTTCTCTCCCTATCTCCTTCTAATAGTGGAGGAAAAAGGACAAGTTCATTATTAAATCTCCCCTCTCTTTCCATTCTTTCCTTTTAGTAATACAAGAGAGAAAATGGCTTGCTGTAATTTCAGAAAAGGGGTTTATTTTACAGCAAAAGTAAAGTGTTGTAGAGTTGGTGGTACTTATCCCCGCTTCGCTTGTGTCGAAAAATCACTTGAAATGACCTCTTCTTCCTTCTCTTTTACCCTTTCTTCCTTGTTTTTATGCTGTAAACTAGACTCCGTTTGGGCTACTTGTTTTGAGTTGATTGGAGCTCTACGGGAGGTACTTGTTGGTGGGTGGATCACCCCCTTAAAATCTTGTTCCGATCCGACTTTCCATTGGGGAGAACAAGGGGGGGTCTTTTTTTCGGGTACATTCGCAGGGGGGCCGTTAGGACACCCCATTCCCTGTCCAAAGACCAAAATTTTCAGAGGCCTTATCTCAAGGACTCCAAAATTTTCAGAGCCTGTACCTCAGGGACTCCAAAATTCAGGGTTTGCAGGGTTCAAGGTTCAAGGACCTCTTGCCTCCAAAACTCGTGGTTTTCAAGGGGCCGTTAGGACACCCCATTCCCCGTCCAAAGACCAAAATTTTCAGAGGCCTTATCTTAAGGACTCCAAAATTTTCAGAGGCCGTACCTTAGGGACTCTAAAATTCAGGGTTTGCACGGTTCAAGGTTCAGGCACCTCTTGCCTCCAAAACTCGTGGTTTGCAGACGGTCTTATGTCGGCCAAGAAGGGCAGCGTGCACAAAAAAACTTTCGAACCACAATTTCCGGTTTCCAAGTTTGTGCGGTCATCATGCGTCCCAGTAGGGCCTGCCTTTTCACGGCGTGTCTACCAAGTCGCGAGTTCTCCTATGCATGAGGTTCCCTGCGCACTGCCTGCCCATGCGGGATCTCCTCCGCACGTGTCACCCTGTGCCACCTCTTCCATACTCTCACTCCGCTTGCTGCTCGTGCCTCTTCCGCTTCTCTGCTCTCTTTTTCTTCCCGTCTTGGTCATGGATTCTAATACCAAATGTGAAGAACCGGACTTCTCGAGAATGCAAATGTGTACAGTGCATGCAAATTTTGAATGCCATGCCCTCCAATGAGGGAAGAGCGCCCTCGTGAGAGTACTTGTTTCTCTTTTCAACCTACATGCACGTTGGGAGAGAGAGATGGCACATGAATGCCAAGTGAATAGAGAGAAGGCTACGTGAGATTCACAATGAAGGGTGATACACTTTTATTAATGTCCCTTGAGATCACTCACGTTCCATCTTCCCATTTACACCTACCCTTATCCTATGACCCATGCATCTACCTTTCAATGCACCTTAATGCACCCTGCCCTTCCTATTGCCCCTAGGACCTAGACACGTGGGTGCACATTTTTTTTAATAAAATAAGTGTTACATGATCCCGTCTCAAGCAGTGGCTTCAGCTCAACTAGTTCTATCTACTTGGTCGGTGTCCATCATAAATGCAAATACATGGCGTATAATATATAATAGTGTTCTAATGTCTACTAATCGTGGATTATGATTTCTCGTCATGACACACCCACCCAGCCTATGATATCCACAATGCAGTCCTCCTCAGCCAAGTATTTATCCAAAGATGAGTGGGCCAACAAAAGTAGTCACCATGAGGTTTTTGAACTGATCCCACGTTTGGTGAATCCCACATATAGCACAAGGGCATAGTCTTGCAAACACATACCAACAAAAAGATCCGATCCTCGCCCCCCTTGGCTAGAAGTAAAAGTCTTCTTCCAGCTTCGTAAGCCATTTCTCCAGCTCATTCGGGGCTCAAAATGTTCCCTTTAAACTTGTGGAGTATGAGCTTGTCCCTGACACCTTAGGCAGCATAGTACCCCTGCTAACCTTCTCCATCCATGATTTCTCTTTAAGGCTGATAGTTGTCACTCTACTCTGAAACATGGCGACCTTCCATCTAGTGCATGGTTTGAGATGAACTATGGGTGCTCACTTGCTGTGAGATGGGGGCATGAATCTCTAACTGTATGTCTTGCGGAAGACATCAGTTGTGGACATCTGCGAGCCAAAAGGCTAGGCGGAGAAATAAAATAAGAAATACCTTTGTGAAACTCTCCATTACTAATGCCTTAAGGGCAGAGCTAATAAGAAGGAAAATCAAGAAGAAAAACCAGGCCAAACACTTCTTACACATTCCACAGGACCCACTTATATGATGTCCACTGGTGCTCAAAAGATTCTAATATGCACGTGCCATACATTCCGAACTGAGAGAATACAGGACAATATCATATACCTGAGGGAACAATGCGTGCACCACTGCCAAAAAACCACAGCAGCAGAAAGACAAGACTAAAGGGGTTGCTTAAAGGCCAAAAGGCATCTTGGATAAACTAGTCTACCAGGTTCCAGGCGCAACTCTTCAATGGTGCACCAATGAGCCTGGTCGGACTAAATCTTTCCTGCACAGGCTTTCCTCCAACGGCACACACCTTAGCGCTATCTTTCAGCAGACCTTGATCTGATGGTTGAGGAAGGCTAGAACATCCGAGCTTGAAGATTGAGATCTCAGTTCCATCACTGAGAGGAAGTTGGCTTTTCTAGGACCTTTTAGGATAATGTTTGTTCTCCTTGCAAAGTTGTCCGCGGCTCGTCTCCAAAGTTCCCACTTACTCCATTAACCAGAAAAAGTCACTGATCAGACATTCTTTTGCCATAAGGAAAAGCTTTTCTATGACACCCAAGAAAGAGGAAATTTGCGTAGATTTAATATTGCAACGGTGTCTATGCACGCATCCACATGCGACAGTGCGTGGTTGGAGTGTGTCTCATAATACTAGTGAACCAACAAAACGACACATTACAAAGCTGGAACTATAATAATCCTGCAAATCCTCTAAATAGGCGGTTTGCGACACTGATATGCTGAGTGGACATTTTGAAAAGTACTCGCGCAACAAACGCTAGACGATAGTCTATTGCGTGGAGGCGGCTCGCAAGCAAGTCCTACAGAAGCTAGACGCACCTGATTCTCTAGCTGATCAGCGCCCGTGGGTGTTTGATTAGTAGACAATTGCAAAGCCATTCGTGGAGATGCTCTTCTTCCGAATCTGCGAAACAACCCGCCAACGGGCTCAGGCTCACGCTCTCTACCTCTCCCTCCCCCCCCCTCCACCTTCAAATCCAAGAACGCAAACTGTGGCGTCCGCGATCGGAAACTGTAGGCACAATTCGCATTCTTCGATTCTTCAAGGGAAGGAAAACCCAATCTGTGCCGCAATTTCACATTCAAGCGTGCATTCCAACGAAAACCAATCGTTCGCCTATGGTGTCCTTACCGTGGAAAGCCGCAGATTCGTTGGACTCGCTAAAGGGGACTTGAAAACATCCAAAAGGAGGGAGGGAAGGAAAATTTTTGAAAGCATACAAGAGCGGAAGGATCGGCGGAGGGAAGCAAGGACGGAGCGAAGGCGGCAGGAGGAAAACTGATGACAGATGTCGAGGGAACATAGCCATGATGATGGAGCGTCCAAAAAATCCTCTGTGATTCCTGCTGTCTCCTACAAATTCGCGACTGCAGATTTCACCCTAAAAATGTTCTACTCCGGCAACACCTCTGCAACAAAACTCGCTTCTTCTTCCTCATCAGATTACCCCCCCTCCCCCTTTTTGCGCAGCAACAAGATTCAGTGCTTCTTTGCATTTTCAACCTACATTTATATACTTGCCATTTTCCGTTTTTGAAAGATTCCACACTTCATCGGGAATGGGCCACCATGGGCATTCCGACCATGCACGCACACGGCCGGATTTCGGCACTTGACCGCAAATTGGATTTCCGCCGACTTGGAGGGCCGGAGCGAAGTGATGTGGCACGACACAGCGATGACATGGTGCGGACAATCGCCTTATGGTGCAACACGACTGATGTGTTGCTAGCTCGTCATGCAATGCAAAGCAAAGCCTACCGGGCATTTAATACAAAGGGGGGAGCGGGGGCTAATTCCTATCTTGAAATACCCAAATCGGACGGCTCTATTAAATCTGAGCCGAGCTCAAACTTTACGTGTAGGGGAAGGGACTAGAAGAGGACTTGAAAGTCCTCGGTTAGGGTGTTAACCATGTGTGAGGTTTTTAGTTGTGAGAGCTAACTTAAGTGTATGTTAGCTTAATTGCAGGCATTAGCAAGAGAGATTAAATTTCCTCTATGAAAGTGCTATTAAATCTCAACTGACCTCAACACTTTATGTATTGATTTTGAGGCAGTGAGGGTGAGCGATCTATGATGAGGGATGGTGCATGGTAGCCACGTGTTTTCTCCATGGTGGGAGTTTTGGGACATGTGCAAAGCGATGTAGATGCGATCTTTCGAGTGATGAAGTTCTCAAGATTGGTTCGATGAGTGAAGGAGGTGCGTCAAGGAACAAGAGTGAGGAGGTCAAGAAGGGTGGGGTGGGAGGTACGGGGCAAACTGATGAGAGAGAGACCACTTCAAATGCTAATGCACTGGCTTGGAGACTGCTTGGAGGCTTTTATCCTCTGCTGATGATGATGCTCAGTAGATTTTACAAGCTGAGGTGGCTCAAAGGACACGAGAAGTGGCAAAGAAAGAGTGGTACGAAACGGGAAAGAAATATTCTATGGTGTGTCATGTTAAACCGAAACTTGTGCAATCGGCTAAAACTGGAGTTTATTTGTTTTTTACAGGCCGTATTCCATCGATGTTTGAATTGGAGGAGTTTCTTTCATTTGAGTGTGATATGCGGGTGAGGGATATGCTGCTAGGTTTCTAGGAAAAGGCTTCTTCCGTATCATATGTTTCAGAAACTCATCATAATGAGTTGTTCGGGAGGTCCTTCATGTTTATGGATGATTTTTGGGGAGTCTATGGAAAGATTGGTTGCTTCACTCGGGAAGGTGTTGCTTTTCCAGCCTTCTACTCGCTCTCTATTTGGCCTTAAGAAGGCGTGGATCTTATGGGATTGCGGTCAAGACTTACCGGATTTTGGGTGATTCAATTTCCGAATGGCATGGTCATGGCTCATGCAGTCCCGAGATGCATGCTTCATATATTGCAAGATGGGAAAGGTACCTTTGCGAATCTTGGCGTCATTGATGCGAAGAGTCAAATACGGTTAATACGGCCAAGAAGTCACAAGAGGAGCCTTGGCAAATCGTTGGTAAGAAGGGAAAGCCATTTGTCGATCTACATGATGGCAAGGATGTTCCAGTGCAAGCCAAAGAGCCTCCTCCATCAAGTGCTGGACGGGGTAAGGATAAGGCTTCCTCCTCTATGGTGTCAGTGAATGTAGAAGGGAGTGAAGTTTCAACAAAGCATGATCGTCCATCCGATGGAGAGCCTCAACAACCGGCTGCATGAAGAAAAGCAAGGTGACAGGAAGCCACTCTAGGAAGGCAATGCTGGTGTGAACTCTCAGTAGCGTTGGGAATTTTCCAAGCATATCAAAGATGCAGCATGGAGTTCGAGTTCAATCAAGGAGAATCCGTTCATTTTCTTAAAGATGCCTACAAGGCAATGATCCTGTGAGGTTTGGGGGGGGGGGGGGGGGGGGGGATGATCTTGATTGTGTCGATCATGTCTTGGAATGTGAGAGAATCGTGGGATAGCGTGAGACATAAGGTTGTTTAGCAATTATCAAGGCTAAAAGATCTATGGTAGCTTTGTTGCAAGAGGTGAAATGCAATGAGGACGATATCTTTTGGCTTGTCGTTCATCAAGTAGGGTAGGAGGTGTGGGTGAATTGTCATGTTCCATTTTAGTGGGGTGACAGAGTAAGGTGGGATATTATTTTGACAGTGATGGGCTTTGAATCTGGTTTTTGCAATATGGTCTCTTGCCTTTTCATGAATGCACTTGCCATTAAGTAAATTAATGGGGGGTGGCAAGAAGATTTGACTTGAAGAGATCTATGCAACAAGGATGCCCATTGGTCCCGCTATTGTTTGCTATTTGCTCGGTGCCTTTGATTCACATGGTAAAGTCTTATGTCTCAATGGAAAGGATTACCCTTGTGGTTTTGCCTTCTAGGAAGTAGTTGTGTACACAAATGTTGCAAATGATATTATGGCCCTATTGGAAGATAAGCAAGAGAGTGTTAAGAGCCTATTTGAGGTGTTGCAAAAATTATGTGTTGCCCCCCATGCAGTCGTCAGAAGATGTTTATGCTAAGGACTCTGCTCATGGTCCACCACCATGATGGGTTGAAGATCTGTTTGTTCAATGGATTTGCAGAGGGGAGGTGGTGAGGTATTTAGGTGCACCTTTGGGGCTAGGCCTTTCTGCACATCAACATTTTGATTGGGTTCAAAGACAAAATTAGAGCCAATGGTTTGATTAGTTCAAAGACAAATTTAAATCCAAGATCCGAGGTTGGTATGACATAAGCCTAGGTTGGAATGCTCATGTTATAGTCTTTTGGATGCCACGACAACTTATGTGGCATCAATTTGGAATTTCAAGTGGTGTCACTAGCAAGATCGAGAAGATGTTGAGATCTTTTTTTATAACTTAAAGAGGGTGGGAAGAGGAGGATGCAATTCATTCTTGGAAAGCTCTTAAGGCACCCAAGTTGGAACCTATCTTTACCTTTATCTTACATGTTTTAATATATGTTGCCTTATACTGCCCTTGCTTTCTTTACATCATTTTGCCACCATGAATGGGAAACCATAGACTCACATCTAGACTTTCTGTTATGCATTATCTTCATTTATGAACACAATTCTCCCAACATTTGAATGTAATTGGAGGCTACCTTGGACTTTCTAACACAAGATTTGATTATTCCCAATGTGCCACTGTCTACTCATATCCATCAAGTATCTAGTTTGGACAGCATTGCTTCAGATAATGATAACTAAACTTCAGATGATGATAGAGCATGATTTGACTTAATCTTTGAGTTCCATCATGATAGATCCTCCTTTGACTTAATCTTTGAGTGCTATTATGATGGGACACTATCATGATAGAGCATGACTTTACTTGACTTAACCTTTGAGTGCTATAAGTTGTTTTGCACTCAAGACTCATTGAGTTTTCAAACAAAGAAAAAAAAGCACCATTGTTTCTTTTAAACACACTCTAAATAAGCATTTTCTTATGCTAGCCATGGCAAATCATGGAATCATATTTCTTTTGTAAATTCAATTGATTGAATAGAAAGGTCCCATTAATCCAAGTTTTATTGGAGCCTATCTTAACTTTATCCTAACATGTTTTAATATCTCTTGCCTTGTCCAAAAGATACTGTCCTTTCTCTCATTACATCCCTTTCACCATGGATGGGAAACAATAGACTCATATCCAGACGTTCTATTATATAGTGTCTTCATTTATGTGAACATAAATAACCCAACACTTCAAATTTTATTGGAGCCTACCTTTGTCTTTCTACTACAAGATTTGATTATCTTCCAATGTGCCTTAGATGGCGCACCATCTAGTCATATATAAGTGTTCACACAAAACATTTCTTACCATTTTTAAAAAAAAGGTAGACATTATAAAATTAGACTCTCATTTGCGTTTGGGACAAAAAGCTGGTTGACCATGGCCTTCAATTTTTTTTTAATTGCAAAAGCAATCAAACTATGATGGCCTACCTCTTTTGATGGACAAATTCAAATTGGGTCATCTAACATGTCAAACCAAATGTTAAGGCATGATTTAGATATTTGTCATGTTTTTTGCACCATTTAGTAAAGTCAGGTGCATCAAAATAAGCATTTTATGAAGTTAAAGACTACTTAAATCTTAATTCCAAATCTAAGTAAGTAATGATGGCTTTCATAATACAAAATCTACTTCCTTTTTTACTCTTGAGTTTCTAAAATGTTTGAAGCTTACAATGTGAACTCGATTAGAAGTGTCTACATTCTTACATTCGTGCTCTAAACTTGGTGGAGAAAATTATCCATAACTTCATAAAATTCTTATTTTGATATATGTAACTTCACTAAATGGTGAAAAAAATATTTTTGTAATCGAAATCATATCTTGCCACTTGATTTGATATGCCAGATGACCCAATTTGGATTTGTCAATCAAAAGATATAGATTGTTAAAGTCTCACTCTTTGGCACTCAATAAAAAGTTGGATACCATGGTCACCCAACTTTTTGTCCCAAACCAAATTGAGCATCTAGTTTTCTCACATTCGCCCATTAGAAAAAATATGTGTCTTATTGTGTGGTCTCGATGGTGACTCACGTGTCGTGGGGATGTTGAAGAGATGCCGATGGAGCCTCCACTCCAAGCTACTCCTTGTGAGAGCAATGCAAGGCACGAGCCATCCGCATATGTCACTCAAGCGGCCTCCGGATAGTTGCAATGTGTTTCCACGAGAGAAAGAGGGAAGGGGGAGAGGGAAGAAGAGAGGGAAGAGGGGAGGGAGAAGGAGAAGGGAAGAGGAGAGTGAAGGGGGATGGAGTGGCAAACACAAGTGCACTACAATAGAAACAAAGGAACACCCAAAACAATCTTGGAAGAGAAGAGGGAGCTTGTATTCAAACTTGTGCAAACAACAATGAATACTAAAGTCAACCCTTTGGCCTTTTATACATGCCACCTTTTGAAGGGAGGGCCAACCCTTTTCCTTTTAGCACTCTCCCTCTCTTTACATTAAAAGGCTCTTGGACCTGTAGGGTGCCAAGGCATATGCTATTCTTTCCATCTCTCCCTACTAGCGGAAATAGCACTTGTATTAACCATATAAGAGCGCTTGGGACAAGTCTGGCATTAGGAGGTGTTCCTAACTGGCTCGCAAATAGCACTTGTGTTAGCTCACACCTCCAAGCCCTAAGCTATTTGGGCTTCAAACCCCTCGTAGGAGGTTCAAAACTTGGAGTGGTGAGGCTTAACTCCCGCGAGACACTTAACCACAGCTTGTAGCTAGAACCTGCAACTTGTGAGCTGGAACATGCAACTTATGCCCATTGCTTGCAATCTTTGGCCTTGCGGTATTTGGGGCTCAAACTCCCTGAGCTTGTGTTGTACTCCTTCCATGGCTGTTGCAATCGTTGAAGTAAATCATGAAGCCTAATCACCTCTAATAACTAATTACCCTGCATTCGGTGACTGTACTCCGTGGATGTTAACATGCCCCCCTTCCTGTTGTTGATCCGCCCTCGGGTCAGACCCGCTGGAGGAGGTGTGTGGTGAGGACTGTTTGTAGGACTGCATAGCAGTCCAACTGGCATGGAGTTAGGTATGAGCGATACTTCCAAAAGTGGATGGCATTCATATCCTCGTACATGCAGATGTGGTGTCTGAGGTGATTGCGGACGCGGAGGTTGAGGTGGAGGTCCTAAAATTGCATAGGACTGATGTCGGGTTTGAAGACAATCTGATTGGTCAGATTGTGGAGGTGGTCGTCAATGGGGCGATTGTGGGTGGGGAGGTCACGAAGGAGTAAGAGGAGGAGGCAGTTGAAGTGGACCGTTGCCATGACAGTGGGATCGGGTACCAAGCCGTACGTGTCGTTGAATGACTGGAGGCGGATGAAAAATCCCTCCTGAGTCATTTCCTTGGGGAAGTTGTACTTTGGAAATTTGTACATCATATTTGGGTCCTTTTGCTGGAGCTCTTGGAATTCCTCCCAAGTCCATCCTTCCATTGGCATGTACAGGGGGTGGATCTGGCGATCGACATGGGCAATGCGGTAGTATGCAAAAACTGCTCCAGCTTTAGGAAGGGAATGCGCCAGCGAGGCTGTGGACCGCATCTACATCGGTCCGTGGGACTGGAGCATCGAGGGTGAGGTTGCATCCTCCTCTTGTGTGCTTTGGATGCGTGCGTAGTCATCGAAAGACTGGGTGATGAATTGTGTGAGGAGGTGCACCGCTAAGATTTTGTAGAGGTGGAGGTGGGAGCCCTCAAGTTGGCGCTTCCAATGGTACATAAGTGCACTATCTAGTAGCTCTTGAAATGACTACAAGTCGGGGCACCACTGGACATTTTTGAGTGGGGAAGAAGGAGGAGCTTGTGGAGCCTCATCATCTTCAACGGGCATGGGTTCTGCTTCTGCTATGCCTGCTTGCATTGTATCGTCAGCCACCTGGATAAAATTGGTTGCTTTGAGCAACGTGTTGAGAGCTTCTTCAGGCAGGTCGACTGGAGCCATAGAGGAGATGGATGGGGAGGTCCTGCTCGTAGTTCTCTTGAGTCCTGAAGTGTTGGGCCTCTCTGCCTGCACCTTTTGCTCTAATGTTGTTCTGAGGCCGGACTCCGCTTTGTCGGCCTGTTCCATGAGTGTTTGGACAAGGGATTCACTGGTGGATAGCTCATCTTTGAGCTTCATGATTTCCAACTTGAGCTCTTCAGCCTTTGTTCGATACTCCTCTGCTCTGTTTATTGCCGTTTGCCTTGTGGCTTGGGCAGCAACCATCATTGTGTGGCTGTCATGCGTGGAGAGCTGTGCCTGGAGGAGAGTTGCTGAGAGTTGTGAGGCATGGCAGATGCTACTGCAACATGTGGTAGAGAGCATCGGCATGTAGAGCATTGGGTTGCCAATGACTTCCCTATGCGTTTTGAGGTCATCCCTCATCTGCTTGCAGAAATAATCTGCCCAATTCATGACCTGGGGGTTTGTCAACCGCAATAAGATATTGGGCACGATGGATTGATGGTGGTTCATGTGCCTTACTTGCATTAGCCACTGCAGGGCCCTTGCCAGTCTTTCCACCTCTGGCTTGATAATCTCGGTAAAGTGGATGTGCCCTTTGCTTTTCTTGTGGTTGTAATGGCAGACTTTGCTAAGGGCCTCCAGCTTCTTCTTCATTGCATACTTCTCGCTAACGACCGGTAGATCAAGGGCGGCTCGTACTATATCTTGATTGAGGTGGTAGTAGTGGGGAGTGCTAGTTGTATCTCGCAGGATGCCCACATTGGTATTCAAGTTGCAAGCCTGAAGGAACTCCCCCAAGAGCCTCATGTCCAGGTGGCATGGAAGGCGGTTTGCCACTCTGCTCAGGCATGCAACTCTTAGTGCTTCTTGAACCGCTGGCTCCCTTAGTGCCACATAAGCTACTGTTATGTGGTAGTGGAGGGTGTGAATGGCACATGGTAGGGTTAGATTCATGTGCCATTCACTCCCGCCTATGCGGGATTGAGTGGCTGGCACATGAATCTAACTCTTGGAGCCAAGCTTCCCCAAGTGGTGAGTGTGTTTGGGAGCGCACAAATTTGTATTCCCCTTCTGTGGGAGCTAGGGTAAGCTTTCTTGACCTTGAGGGGGTTGTGCTTGCTATTGTCGAGCCCTACTGGGTGGCCTGTAGCGTAGACACTTCCTTCTCCCCTTGCAAATCTTTGATGGGGAATTCGAAGGACATGCAGATTGTTGCCAAGGGTGTGCTTTGAGAATTAGTAGGGCTAGTGGCCTGTGGAATCGGGGGTCGAGGGTGGAGTCCCAGATCGGTTTTGAATTTGAAGAATTCGTTTTGGGATCCATGGGGAAGAATGAGGGTAATCAAGTGACAAGGGAATCAATGGAAGAGGAAGAGTTGGAGCACATAAACTGACTGTGCTGGATGGCTGTGTGGAAGAGGGCAGGGGGCTATGGGAATTCTGATAAAATTTTGGCAGAGTTTAGGGGAAACTACTATTGCGACGACCAGGTGGGATCTAATGTTTTTTTCCTTTTCCAAAATACATTCACCTTGATTTCTTCACATCCCTTTTGCCATGGAGAAGAAAACATAGACTCATATATAGACTTTCTATTATACATTTTCTTCCTTTATGAATGTAAAGGTTCCAACATTACAAATTTTATCAAAGCCTCCCTTGGTCTTTCTACTACAAGATTTGATTATATCCCAATGTGACACATTCTACTCATATCTCTCAATGTGCCTTAGAGGGTGCACCATCTACTCATTCCTACCTCGGTCTTCCTATTACAAGGTTTGATTATCTCCAAATGTGACACCTTCTACTCATATGCCTTAGATGGTGCGCCATCTACTTATATATAAGTGTTCACACATAACATCTCTTATTAGTGTTGTTTTAAAAAGAAAATTTTAGAATTAGATGCTCATTTGGGTTTGGTAGGAACAACAAATTCAAATTAGGTTTTCTACCATATCAAATCAAATGGCAAGACATGATTTAGATAATTGTCATGTTTTTTCACCTTTTAGTAAAGCGATATGCATTAAAACAAGCATTTTTATGAAGTTATGGCTAATTTTGTCCATCAAGTTGAAAGTATGGTTGCCTATTTTAGGCCATCATTTCTTGGTAGGATAGCCCACTTAGGCTTGGTGCTCCTTTTTGAATGGGGGGGAGGTTAAAATGATAGAGGGATCCATATTAGCCCTATGGCTATTTAGGCAGATATATATATTTTGAATAAATGTAGCTTTTGGAGCAATTAAGAAGCAGCTCCTCCACTTTCTTTATAAAATAGCAAGTTCTTAATCCCAAATTTATGTAATTGCTGATGATTTTCATGATACAAAATCTACTTCCTATTCAAGTTTCTAAAATGTTTGGAAGCTCACATATGAAAATCTATTAGAATTGTCTAGATATTTACATCAAGAACATTTACCATATGGAGGATTCATTATCTTAAATTCTATTTTTAAAAGCCATTACACAGTGGACCCATGAAAAAGTGAAATTACAAAACAAAAATCATCTTAGATATCTAGTTTGGACACCAATACTCCATATAATGAGAGTTAAACTTCACCTAGTGATAGAGCATGACTTGACTTAATGTTTGAGTACTATCATGATAGAGCATGCCCCTATTTAATCTTTCAAAACTATCAAAATGGGAGACTATCATGATAGAGCATGACTTGAATTGAATTATTCTTTGAGCGCTATTATAAGTTGTTTTGTAGTCAGCGACTTATCGAGTTTTCAACAAAAGAAATCAAAGTACCATTTTTTTAAAAAAAGGACACCTATAAATAAGCATTTTGTTGTGCTAGCCATGGAAAATCATGGACTCTTATGAATACTTTATTTTATACGTTCAATTGATTGAATAGAAAGTTCCCATGAATTTGAATTTTATTGGAGCCTATCTTTACCTTCATCTACATGTTTTAATATCTATTTCCTTTTCCAAAAGACACTGGCCTTGCTTTTGTTACATCCCTTTTGTTATGGATGGGAAACCAAAGACTCATGTCTTCAGTTGCAAGGTAAGAAGCATCTTCACCTTTGGGTGGATGAAACCTTGTATCCTTTAGACCTTGCCACCCAAAAGAGTCTTGATTTTCATACAATGCATGATGTTGTTCAGTTTATTGGCAATGGACATGCTAGATTGTTTGGTTATTGCAATCGATTGACCCATTCTTAGACCATTGGCTATGCAAGTAAGCGAGGTGCAAAGACCCCAAGCAAAAGAACTAGCACATTTGGGAAATATTACTATTGTGGCAATGCATGGTAGTATGCAGGATCTCCAATTGCAAAACAAGGAACTCAGTGAAAAAGCCCGTGCACTGCACTTGGAGTGACAGGAATTGGAATAATCAATCCATAAGCTTGCTGAAAGTAAACAACAATCTATGGATGCATTTTGACCAATAGTGGTGCCCGAAATAGGAGAGTATGGGTTGCAAGGTTAGTTCCCCAATGTTTCAATGAAATTTCTTACTCCAAAATATTGTGGTGTTGCATTGTTTCCAATTTAAAGGAAATAGATGATATTGACCCTTCATATGTCCTAAGAAGTTTAATAAAATCAAGTGATGTCATTGAAGTGTTAAAGGACCCTAAGAACAAAAGGGTTGTGTGAACAAGTTGCTAGAGAGTTGCTGAAGGACTTCAAGGCCTTGTGCAAGCAAAGGAGGTGCTTGGAGCTTGTGATGCTACTGGTGTAAGTCGTAAAGCTTACAACTCTATTTTTAAAATTTTCAAGTTTTCTATGGAACAATCGAAGTGGACAAGTGGCCATGGATTCATGTCTAGAGGCCGGTGCAGGGTCCCCCATAATCTCATTCCCCGTGCGCCTTCTAGCGTGTTGTTCATGAAATAGCACAACAATACAAGGATGATGTGCATTTTACTTCACGTGCTATGGGAGCAATCTAAGAGGCGATGGAGTAGATGGAAGTAGGTCTTTTTGGAGATGCAAACTTATGCACGATCCATGCCAAAAGAGTAACAGTGATGGACAAGGACCTTGCACTCACCAAGCGCATTGGCTCTGATCCCTTCCTTAGGCCATAAATGTTTTTTTGATTCACTTAGTGTAATCTAAATAATTTTGTAAATCTCTACCCTTTTAGGCCAATTAATGAAAGATATTTTATGTTCTATTACTATTCCCATGTTATTATACAAGTTATGTGATGCTTTCCATCACTTTATGCAAGTTCAGTGTGAATTTGAGTGGTCAAATGAAGTTTTTTCGACGTGGCGCAGAAGGAAAAATGCTCACCATCACCCAAGAAGACTAGAAATGCAGAAACCTACCACATCGCGTATGGAGCCTGTGTGACCAAGGGAAGTCCAAAAATACAAAATCCACCATAGTGCATATGGTCAAACAGGTTCCATACACATCGTGGCAGGCTTTTGCATTTTTGGGCTTCTCTGGCAATGTTGATGAGCAGTTTTCCCTTCTATGCCAGGGTGACATTCTTGCTAGATTACTAAAAAATGGCCATTATAGTGCAAAACGATATCTGACAGTATGCTTTTGAACATAATAATGAATGAAAATATTAATGCCAATAACAATTAAAGTTACATAATACAATGACAACATAAAAGAAATTTTGTAAAAGAATGCAAAATGGGACACTGTTCATATAAAATAAAACTTATGTACAATAAGGCTTCACAGTCTATCTCTCTTCTATAAAACATTGAGGATATTGGGCTTTGATTCCCAAATAGACTCCTAGCACTAAACCTAGTCGATAGAGTGTCAAGGCTATTGTTGTTGCTGGCCAAGGACATGGCTACTACATCGTTGATGCCATACCTTGAAAATTGGTTCTAAAAGCATTGAGGGTAACCATGCAGTTCACCAAAATGACGTCGTCAGCATTTCGATTGATGTCAGCATGACCAATCACTTGTGATAAGGCCTTGCACTTCTAGAGGTCCTCAGTGACTTGTGATGAAAACTTTTTGTGGATAACCACAAAGTGCCCTTCTACTTCGACAAGGTAATGTGCCAACGACTCATCTTGATCGAAGCTACTGTGAACAAGGCGTTGCTGAGATGAGAAGAGGTTGACCTCAAATGCCTCCTGCAACAATCCAAAGGTCATAGTTTCTTACCATTATGGAGTCATCATGCTCGATCCTTTCCTCTTTGTCAATGAGGATGGATCCAACGGTCTCCTGCTGTCTAGAGTGAGATGTGGAGGCTTCTTCTGGCACATCAGCTAAGTAGTAGTAGATCGATTTGTCCACATTTTTTATTGTGGCTAGTGTGAAAGCAAGAACCTCTTCTGTTGAATCATTTTCTCCCCAAAACCCAAGTTCTTGCATAGTGGTGTCCACCTCGTATCCCCACAAGAAACTAAGAGTTTCATCCTCTCGGATACCAAACATAACCTCAATGTCATGGAGAAAGAGGTATTGTTCTCCATGAACAAGAAGGGATCAAGAAACATACCTTTGTTGCAAGGTCAATAGAGGTGGTGATCGAGGTAGATGGAATTTCAGAAGTGGCGAGGGGTCTAGGAGGTCTTTGGAGCACTTTTAGGGCTAATGGAACTTCTCGCTCCTTAGCTTCTTTATTATCAATGGGCTCTTCATTGTATATGTTGGACTCATCTATAGAAACACGAGGATGGGCAAGTGTAGGGGCAGGGTCAGGGCTTGAGGTCGAGGCCTCCTCTTCCATTTTTCCCTCTCGGAGAAGGAAAATAAAGGTCATTTCCTAGGATAGGAACCTATTTCCTATGTTTTTGATGACTCCACATGCTAGGAGGTCATTGATGTCCACCTCCCTAAACCCTTGGGGTGTGAGCTAGGCTTGAATGCTTCATAAACCTAGATTCTTGATTGAACAGGTGCTTCAAGTAATCAATTGGGACCCATCTTTTTGTAGACTCATCAAGTTGATATCCAAAACTCATGATGTGGTATTGCATATACTTGATGAGGTCTTCAAAATCATCTTGGGCTCCCAAGTAGGTGCCTAGGACATCTATGCTCTTATTAAAGACAAAAAGTAACTCCTCCCTATAAACTAATGGAGTATAGGAGATGAAATCTTGGAAGGTAGACCTAGTAGAATCCATGGTAGTTTGGTAGCTAGGAGAACAGTGGCTATCATATTGAAACTTTATCGCTAAAATAACTTTATAACCTATATATGCGCAAATGTTCTAAATATAAATAATAAATAAATTCTTTTTTTTCGAAAAAAATATTGACATTGACATGAAACAAAACCATTTAAATTATCAAAATAAATTGCACTATTATGAATTGGAAAATGTCAAAATCCATAATTGCTCTGCCCCACATTCTTTACCATCTTCAATATTGCTGGAGGGATAAAAGTGGCATTATGCATGCACTTCTCTGCACGCTTGCCTACCTTTTCACCATTTAAGGTAAAATGGAAGGACTCAGACATGCCATCCTCCATGACCAATAGGTGTTCCTACATGAGACGGTCACACTCTTAACATCTCCTAGGTGAGAATAAATACATAAACTTACCCATGTATTATCATCATCATTAGAGTCAAGGGGGAGTCAATTGCCACTTGTTTTCTTCTAGTGCCTATATTGGAAAGCTAAATATAACATTTTGCAGGAGATGTGGTACTTGACAGCCACATTGTCCTTATAGTACATGGCATTGAAACAGATCACCCTTTTGTTCACCTAATCTGCTTCCCCAATTCACCCCAAGCAATTCCTCAAGGGCATTCTCATGTAGGCACTTGCATGACCACATGGTTTTTGTTTGGTGCATCTAGATGTTCTGAAAACAAGAAGAAAAAATGTGCAGAGGCATAAAACAAGACAACCTTACCCATTTAGAGCCAAATGTAAACTTCATGGATATGCCCACATCCTTTGCGATCTTTTCCTTATATGATTGCATTGTTCTTGGGTCCACCATGCCGCAATCCATGTTTCCAAGTTCTGGTGGTGCAATGCATTGAAGATGGCTATATCCTGATGCCATCCTTGGAGTAATGTACCTGGCATTATACCAATAGATATTCTCTGTTTCAAAGTAGAGGACTTCTCTCCAGCATGCATTTGCCTTCCTAAATCCTCATGAACAGCACTAAACTTACCTAAGGAGCACTCGATTGGTTCCCACTCCTCAAAGTTTAAAGGAAATACATCTTTTATGCACAAGTGTGATTTCAAAATACAATTTCAAATTGACTCATTATACTTATAAATCTTACACAAAATGCAGACTTACAATGTGATAGTATTGTCGATTGATTGCTTGACGGAGCAAGGTGCATGTCCTAAGGCCCCATGTACATGTGTTGCACCTTTGCAAGCCGTCCTTTCTTTGCAAGCTTGAACTTCATGATGCAGCCCTTCCACGGAAAAGATCACCTCTCTTGCATCTTGGGAAGTTTATGTGGACCCTTGGAAGATCCTCTGATGACTATCCAATCATCAAAGTTGTAGGTCCAAGGCACCCATTCACCCAATGCATTTTTTCTCCTATGGGACACAAAGAATGTGTATGGTCTCCTCACCATGCTTGTAGAGAGGTCACATTAGCAAGAGTGGACCTGAAAGTATAGCTTGGAGGGAGAGAGTAGCTCCAATAGAGGGAGAGCTAGGAAGAGGGCGGGCGGGTATAGAGGGTGCAACTGAAGGTGAAGAGCATATCCATTAGGTGTTGTAGCTAGGAATGAAGGGAGAAAGAGGAGGGGGATGAGCCGCTACTGCAAGAGGTGTTGTAGCTAGGAATGGAGGAAGAAAGAGCAGAGGGGGATGAGTAGCTATGGGGATGAGCAGCTATTACAGCTAGGAATGGAGAGAGAAAAAGTTAGACTAGAGGGGGATGAGCAGTTGGTGCTAGAGAGGGAGAAAGACAGTGGACCAGAGCAAAAGAGGGGGCAGAGCAGCTATCAAATGAGATTGCACATTTGAGAAATCGCGAGAGAATGGAGTTACACTGAGAAGAGGAGGGGGCAAGCTTGCAGCAAGCTGAGAGGGGGAACAATTTGCCCAGAATTGTCCACTTCCTCTTGAATACATTTTAGGATTGTTTGGGAGAGGTGCACATAGGAGGAGGGTCAATCATGTGTTGAGGGGATGGGGATGGTGTCAGTGGTCCCAAGTGTAAGAGGGGTAGCCAATAGGGGCTGTTTGCATGCCCTCCACCTCAACATGGCATTGCCCCACAAAAAGGAGCACTCTCCTTGGTACACCTCAAATTCCTCACTAATTCCTTGAAATTAGGAAGCACTAATTGGGGGTCATTTGAAGTCCCCAATTCTTCCCTAATGAAGTATAGGGCTCCATGAACTTAGTCACTTCCAATGCATTGTAAGAGGCCAACATGCCTAAAGAATAGGTTATAGCATGTGCAAGCTTGATTAGTATGTCATAGCCATTCTACATTTAAATGGTAGCTACAAAAATAGGACTAGTGGAGTTATATACCTTTACTGTAGCATTACAATTTATGATACATCTAGTATGAATGTAAAACATTAGTTTTAGTCTTTGATAATAAAGTTTTTCAAAATAAAATTACTCTATGTTTCTTTAAAGACATTCAGAATGGAAGCATATTGCAGGCATGGTTGATCATGCGCTACGAGTACTACAAGACACGGGCCTCTTTCTGACGTTGTCTACTGATGCTTCATGGCACCAGCATGAAGATCATTAGTATGGTTGGTGGGCAGGGAAGGTGTTGGTGTGGATGTCAAAATAGCCGTGGGTATGGTCATCGGTATATGTGTCGATGTAGGTGTCAGTATATTTATTGATGCCTAGGTACATTTTTCCATACTAACATTTACAAAACATCATTTCCAAGGGTCCCAAAAGAATTTTGGACCACCAGTTTGGTCATTTGAAAGATAAAAAATACAAGAGTATGTACACCAAAATTGAGATCAAAACACTCATATATTGATAGTGAACTTAATTAACATACAAATTAATGTACAAAATGTCACTATAAAAATGTGAGGGCCAAATTATACATAAGAAGTCTCGTCGATGTCAAAACTATGAATTAGTAGCATTTACATCGATGGCTTCTTCTTGAGCCAATTCTTGCACACCAAATATGTCTATCTTAAGGTTTACATACAATTGATCACCTACATCATCATCCCCTATTGTATGTCTACCTAAGACTTGATCCTCTAGTTCACTAGCCTCTAGTTCTCCCTCTTCTTCCCCAATTGATCTCCACCTTCCTCCATTATAGTGTCATTATTGTCACCTTATTTGTGGCCCATATCATCATCTTCATCCTCTACCCTAGATCCATCGACATCATTACTTGGATCTTCTGGCGGCATCTTCATAACCACATCCCTATCTTCAAAAATATGTTTGCTTTGAGGAGCAACTTGGATCACATACCACCATCTTGGATCCAAATGATCCAGATAAAAGACCACCTATGTTGAAGATCCAAATTAGGTTCATGTAATTATATTCATTTACGCTCAAGTAAAAAAAAAAAAGGAGAATCTACCAGCATTTGTTGAAAACGAAGATATTAGCTTTTAATTAATTTGTTAATGTGTACCTATTCATAATGCTCTAGAAGAACAAAGGTATCACTTTAATTGGTCCAAGGTCTAGTGGAGTCAATGGCAAAGAAACCACATTTGTCTCTCCTAACTGTAGTATTGGGACCATTGTAGATAGTTCTAAACCATTTGACATCAAGAATGAAAATACTAAATCTTCTAAAATCAACTTCATAGATGTCACGGATGGTCCCACAATAATCTAACTGCGAGGAGAGAAGATTGGTATTAGAAGCACTTGCTCGGCTATCTTGTACAAAGTTAGCCATGACTCCACAATCATATGTGACTCTCCTTGAATCGATGTGTTCAACATGAAAATGCGGTCCATGTGACCACAATGCACTGTATTTTTTGTACTACAAAAGAACATAATTAAAACAATGAGGATGCATTTTGTAGCGATTGTGATCATCAATACCCAAATTAAGTATATGTAACATACATCCAATTGCAAGCTCTCGCTCTCGATCGATTACGTCCTCTCCATCATGTTCGGCTTCACGAAGAGCTTCTTGTAGCCAATCACAAGACATGTGTCTAGGGAGAAGAGCAAGGTCTGGTGAATATGGCACCCTCCACCTATGCATGTCTCTAAATCTTGCCCTCTCATTTATTCTTTTTGCTTTGTCCTCTTCATATCTCTCCACCCATCTTTGCATCTCAGGACTATTGAGGACACAAAACTTATTGAATTTCTTCTTTGCTCTTCGCTCATCTTTCTTTCAACCCCTTTACCTTGGGGAACCTCTGCAGTGACACGATCATCATCCTTGATGTTCCAAGCATGTGGAATATCAGGATCCATGGATGCAAGAAACTCTGTGATGTATACTAATGACTCTTACACAAGCCATCCCTCCGCCATGCTTGCTTCGGGTCTAGCTTTTTTCCTTACAAATCCCTTCAAGGTTTTCATAAACCGTTCAAGGAAAAGCATCCAATGACTATGAACGTTTCCGGGGGAGGGGCATGTTGGGTTGGGGGGTACACGACATGCGCGCAAAGGGGGGTGGGTTGGTGGGGGGGGTTTATGCGACATGCGCACAAGAGGGGGGGAGGGGCATGGTGGATTGGGGGGGGGGTACACGACGTGCACGCAAGGGGGGTGTGTGGGGGGGGACATGCACACAAGCATGGGGGCGGGGGTGACATGGGCGCAAAGGGGGGGAGGGGTGCATGACATGCAC
Organism: Dipteris shenzhenensis; assembly: GCF_047967505.1. Taxonomy (NCBI): domain Eukaryota; kingdom Viridiplantae; phylum Streptophyta; class Polypodiopsida; order Gleicheniales; family Dipteridaceae; genus Dipteris; species Dipteris shenzhenensis. The sequence continues at coordinate 51,200,097 of NC_141607.1, read as the reverse complement.
GCAAGGGGGGGAGGGGGCATGACATGCGCACAAGGGGGGGTGGGTGATGGGGAGAGAGGGGGGGTATGCGACACGCGCCCAAGATAGGGGTACGTGACGTGTCCAAAAGGAGGGTACGAGACGAGCGTAGAGGGTGGGGGGGGCCATGGGGGGGTACACGACATGCCCGCAAGGGGGGGGATGCAAGAGCGAGGCATAGTTGATCCCAAATTGATGTTTGGGATGAGTAGTCTCGGAAAGACTCGTGCTTGTATCTCGTAGAGTATGTCATGCCTATCGCAACCGTTCAAGACTTGCCTACCTCGTATGCAAAAGTTATGACCTCTTGAAGATCGGGGGCACGACCATCGTCGAGGGCACGTTGGGGCTCGAGAGGGATGCAGGTGCATAGGGACGGAGGTGCGTGGTGTGGGTCTGGAACGACACGGGAGCTCGGGCCCACGGTGGGGGCATGATGTCGGGGCATCACCATGGGATGGGGGCATGACGGCGTTGGGTTGGAGGTGTGGGTGCACCTGGCATTGTCGGGGTGCCACGCATCTTGACCCAAGAGCTCGTTTCTACAATGGCAACCTCATCAACTACGTGTACAAGCAAGTGCACTTGAGTCATCATAATGCTTGAGGGAAAGTGCTTGTCAAGAAGGCACACAGCTTCAATGGAGTTCACCTTAGCCCTCTTGATGCTCGATGTAGAGATCTCTTTTTGTGAGATCCACCTATTCCACATGCACTTATAAGATTCAATATTTTATATCCATCATTTAAAATTGTATGAAATATAACAAAGGTGATGTGATCTTGTAGATAGCAGTTCTAACATCTTCTGATAACCATCCTCTCACTGTAAGTGGGAGGATAAATTGCCCAAGCAACAAAGAAGGGCCAACAATGTGTCACAATCATGTAAGTTAATTACACGAAAGCCTTAAAATTTTAGTTCTATATACTCTTCTTTCCATCTAACATGTAGAATACCTGAAAGACCTTGTGCTAATCATGGGACTTGAGGCTATTAAGCTTATTGTCCCTTGTAAATTCTCCCCTCAGGCAATGCATGTGTCCCATGGGTGTCTGAAAAGATGAAATATCCGCCTTGACCCTTGCCTCCTCTACCTTGGAGAGGATCCATGGTGCCTTTGGGATAAAAATTCATGGGGATGATGCACTTGGGTTCCTGAACCACCCTGCTAAGTTGTAGAACCACGCTCTTGAGTTCTACACACATGCTCTTGAGGCCACAAGTGAGGAATCCTACCCATCTGGTGCAAGTCTTCTCGCACTCCCCTTGTGTCTTTGTCACCAACCAACTGTGCCCAAATAGAAGCCCCCACATTCTTGAAGATATGCATGGGATCCAAGAGGTGATTGATTTGTAACTCGCCCCAATATGGAAGCTTGTGAAAGGTCCAAGGATGAGTGAAGGGCGGTGTTCAAGAAAAGAACATGATGAGAAGAAGCCGCAGCGAGGTGGAAGGACTTGTGCAGAACGGGTGAGGATGAGAAGAAGAGGGTCAGGAAGAGAAGTGGTGCCAAGGGTGAAGAAAACGGCAAAGGGCACAAGTCCAGTTCTCCCAAAACATAAAATTATCTCTTGGGTGATGAACCAATATTCAAAGTCAGCGTGGCAAGATTCATGGAAAGAATGGAGGATAGTGCTCTCTCATGCTATGTTGATTTGGATGAGGAAAACATCACCGACCGTTTATGCTCCCTCTTGCTTGTAAATACTCTCTATTGCAATCAAGCGCGTTTTAGCGACCGTTTGGCACTCCATCCAGTACCGCTCTGCCAGTAACGTCATCATGCCATCTTGTGGGTTGTGTCCTCATGGTGCACGTTGAAGCGCACGCATAGGAAAGAAAAATGTGGGACGGGTTGAGGGCACGTGAAAGCGAGTGGGGAACGGTGAGGGCCATTTGCATTCTCCATACCATTGTATAAACCGTGAATCGTTGGGTACCGAACCGGGACTTGGGGATGGCCCGAAGGGGTCTAACGTTTCGACCCACGTAACGGCCATTAACTGGGAAAGAAACGTGGGCTGAACAGGACGTTGCACGGAGGATGTTCCTGTGGGTCTTGGAGACCCATGTGATCCTGCAGACCGAAGCGTGAGAAGCCTAAGGGCTTGCCCAGTGGGGCGTGGTTCAAAGAGGGGGAAACGGCGGACGGCCTGGGCCAGGGATCGTGTTGGCTAAGCTATGCATAAAGGGGATTTGGTATCAGAAGAGACATTAAGGGAGGTTGGGACTCGACAACGGGTCCGAGATAAGGTGCTCACAACCGAAGACTAAGTTCAGAACGATCGGGCCCATACCTGGAGGAGGCTCCTCACTTTTATCTCTCCAATCCTGAATCCACTCACTCCTACGGACCGGTGGGTGGATCAACTTGACCTTCACATGCAGGATGATCAAGCAGAAGATATTGAGCATGACCTTCATAAACCATCTTCCTCATATGTTTGGAGTGTCGCGCATTCAAACTAGGGCTACAAATAGGACAAGCATGGTACCCTTGTGTTTTAAGTCCTACATTAATGCATGGACACATAGGTCATTGGACATGCATAGATCACACCACAATCGAAACATAAAGGTAATAGTAGGCATGCAAAAGCACCTACCTACATACTCCCCAAATCTTGGATAGTCATGCATGGTCTACATCAAAATTCCCCTGATGCACATGTCTGCGGCTCGCCTCGAGGCTCTACAAATATATCAAAGACATGTATGCCCCTCCATAGGGTCTATAGCTCCTTGATCAAGGGTGCCATGCACACATCCATATTTTTGGCCTTGTACTTCCCCGACACAAGTAGGGCAAGCATGAGGTGTCCCTTCTTTATTGTTAGACATGGCAGGATATCGTAGTTCACCAAATATGGGCCATGTCGACCAAGATGTGGAGCATAACCCGAAAGGGTTCATGCCATCCATTGCAAGCCCAAGATGTAAATTGTGTGGCTCCCTCACAAAGTCTGCTGTCTGTGTGCTTCCACAAGTAGCACAATCTACTGGGATCCTCAAAGTGTCATCGGTGGACCGATGTGTAGCATGCCATGTCATTTGTTGTGCAATGGAGTTGCATCTGAACATGTGCTATATTCTGGGGATGATGGGAAAATGTTTCAAGACCGTCACTAGGATCGTCTCCTCAATACGTCTTGTTTGTAGAGCTATGCTCCACACTCTGGGAAATTAACCAAATCGCCATACTCGCGATGAAACAAAATACAATCATTCGGACAAGCGTGGATGGTGTCATAATCCATCGCAACCATTGTCAACATATTCTTTGCTTCGTCTCTGGAATTGGGCATGGTATTTGGGACATGCAACATCTTTTGGAGCAACCTATTACAATTTGCATATCCAAGATACTTGTGAATGAGATACTAACTAATTAAAACAATTAGGAACGAGATATTGAGATCAAGGCTCCAAACCTCATCAAGGCTGAGACACTTGTGTTTGACCATCCATACTTTGCTTGCGAATTCAAGATCGAAAGGTAAGCTCATAGTTTTGACATCCTCGCACCATCATACAATAGTGTTGATGCCAAATCTTGCATCACGCTCTCATGCTCAGACATCTCACCCCCATGTCTAGTGGTGCCTCCAAAAAATAATCCATCATGTTTGCCATACCCTTGTCCTTCTCTAGAGTATCATCCTAAAGATCATCTTGATCAAATCGAAGAAGTATTTGAGTTTTTATTTGGCTAGGTATTATATCATTTACATTAAAATATTCCAAACATGCTTATATAATTGCCATGCATTGTGAGCCTAAACATTGTGAATTTTCTCAAGAAAAATATGGTATTATGATATTCAAATCGATTTATTGATCTTAAAACATATTAAATGAAACTAAAATAAATTGGGAGTATGCCAACAGCATGATAATGGTCTTACATCTTAAAACTCATACTCACAAAACAACTCCTCTCCTGCATGGATATCTCTAAGAGAGTAGACAACAATAAATCCTAACATACTAGTATTTAAAACATCCCATTTTCCTTTGATCCAATGTGGTACGATAGGGTCATATACATACATAAAATTGTTCTATCCTTACAATGAATAGAGCTATTGATGAATCTAGCTACATTCCCATACAAACATCTCGCATGATGTATTATATATCCTCTTTTGGTGTAACGTTTGGATCTTTGAGGAGGCCATAGGTCCAAAACCTTGGAAGGTAAGAGAAAAGAGTAATCTAACTATTGTAATCATACTTTGGACCATTGTATATCAAAAGGTCTTTCTTTGCTTCGACATACATATGTACAAACAAGACATGACCTGCTCCTATAATCGATGATGTCTTCACTCCAAATTGAACACCCTTGAGATTGAATGCATAAGCAATTGGTATCGGTCAAACTTGATCCCACAAGCCAGTCAACTTAGAATCAAAGTGAAGAATTATTTTATTCTTCATCTATTTCCATAAGTAATCAAATCCTATGCATAAAAGAAGAAGAATGATGAGTTATTGAATAGTTACACATAAATAATGAGAAGTAAAGGAAATTACAAAAATGATGGCACATCACAAATAAGCAATTAATATGAGTAATTACCATTCTCAAAGATTTATTGCATGTTTAATTCAATTGAAGCTTATAGTCTTGTTATGTACGCTTTGGAAGAATTTCCAGTGATATACGGTTGATTGTAACCTAATTTCAGGGCATACAAACAAGCTTAGCATATTACTCAAAGAGTATGGCCACTTTATCCTCTTCAAGAGGTCTAGTTTAGAATAATCCAAAGTAGCTGGGCCTATTTCAAGCTCTTGCCCTTGGGCTTTTGATGATTTTTCCTTATCTAGCTCACAGGCACCTCCATTTCAATTACTATGTTTGACAATCTCAAAATGACTTGAGCTGGTAGAACTAATATTTTGGCTTGGAGCAAATTCCTCCAAAAAGTGTTTTATGTACTTTGTAATGAGCTCCACTTCTTTGAAATGCATAAACGGATGATGATTGGTATGTATTAGTTCATTGCCATAATGGTCAAGCTTGATAATATTTCTTATATCAGACACATCTCTCAATCGAAGGAGATAAGGGAGAAGTTCAATATTTAATATGTCATCAATCTCACCTATGTCAAAAGTATTTGGATATATACCGTTTTCTCCGAGGTTTACACACCCCTTAAATGGACAATCATCAATAATCAAGGTGTTACTAGGATTAACCTCTTTATCATTTGCCCAAATGGTAAGCAAGGGCCTAAACATGCATTGAACATCTAGCTTGTATGGTCTATATTACATCTATGTAAGTGGTTTGTAGAATTGCTCTTGCCCCATAATTTTGTAGAATGGAAATTCTTTCTCTGCAAGCTTTTCCATCAAATGAACCATGTAATTCACATTTTTGATTAATGAAGTTGACCATAGGCTGAAATGAAAGTGCTCAAACAATCTATCCAAGAATTGAACACACCCATTTCAAAGCACAATCCATGTTGAACTCTTGAAAATCTGGATGCTTTTGTGTTGATTAGAAGTCTTATTGGACCCGAGGAGCAAAATTCCCAAAATTACATTGAGATCAAGTACACGTAATTTCTTTGTTCTTATAGATGGAGAACATTGAATGTGTTCCATTGAATCATCTGATTTTTCTCTTTGCAGTATTTCTATATGCAAGGGATTTCCATCTGTGTCATGGCATGCAAAAGTATCGAGTTGTGAAGCTAGGATTCAATGAATGTTGTCCATGCTTACATTTAAAAATGTGACCTTAAATCTACATTATATTTTATCATTCACATTGTCAATGCTAATCTAAATATTTTTGTGTATTAGATTATATCTCCAATCTTCACGGGGGTCTCATCATCACATGATACAATTTGTATTTGCTAACCCCCCCAAAAAACCATGCCAAAAACAACCAAATCTCCAAGGGAATCTTTGAACAAAGCACCTTTTGAAGACTCTGTGTCATATGCACCCACTTGATACTTGAATTGCAAGTCTAGGCCTTTGATTGCTTTTAACAAATATGGAACGTTTTTTATCAAAACAAAGGCAAGTAATCCATAATTGGGTGCTTTGTGTGTTATTTCATTTAGCATTCTAAAGAATATTTCAAAGAAAGATACATTCCACTCTTGCTCCAGAGGTACTTGCGTATCAAGAACAACTACTCCAAGTCTTCGTTGTTCTGTGTACCTATTCACACTTCTTTAGTCCCTCTAACTTGCCTTCCTCATTTATAGTCTTCCATGGCATCATCTCTTTCACACTCTGACTAGAGGTACCTAATTTTGAGTTATGTATCCAAGAAAGGAATACCAATGCAGCTTGAGGTAACATCATAGTTGTCAGCTTTCTAGGATTTAAGTGATCTTTTAGCAACTTGTTGCAATACACAAATATAGTCTGATACTTGTAGTCTTGTTGATATCATAAAAAAGTTTTAGCTCCTCGCAATTCTTACCCATATTGTCTTGTGACTTTGCCTTGAGTAAAGTAACAATCTTTGGCTGAAGGTCTTTATGACTTTTCATTTCGCAGCACCTTTCTTCCATGATTTTGATGCTTGTTGCCTTGGAACCAAATAAAATCACCTTTATCTATAAGATTTCATGCTGCAGAGCCGATATCATGCAATCCTCCATGCCTAGGATGTGCCTTATGCACAATAGCTCAAGTAGCTACTACAGAGTTAGTGGGTTGCATTTGGGAGACCGGAGAAGCCTAAAGATGGAGCTTCTAAAGGAAACCAATCACGAAAAGAATGGGATGTAAGTATTTCTTCTATCATTATATTTTTAAAAGTTGCTATCTTTGTGATATTCTTCATTGATGATAGAACATCGGTTTTGAAACCATTCTATTAAAAACAAGTGTCATTCTATGTTGTCTTTCATGCTTTCTCTTTCTTGTGTAAGCTTGGTTTTAAAACTGATCTTGAGAGTAGTGTGTCATATATGCTATATTGTTGTTATGCAGAACTTTATTGATACTATGCATGTGTTTTTTGGAAAGATTTTCAACCAAAATGATGTTGATCATATGATTATATGTTCAGATGATCTCTTCCAAGGATGGATGGAAATCATGCACAGATATGTAAAGGGAAATTTACCAAATCAAAAGGGTGGGGTATCGATCAAGGAAATGACTACATAGCAAGTTCCCACTTTCAGTAAAGTGGGAGAAATCACTCAAGAAAAGGGCACTAAAAGACTAGGATGGACAATGCTCCAGAGGTGCTTGCATATCAAGAACAACTACTCCAAGTTATTCTGTGTACCTAATCACACTCTCTAGTCCCTCTAACTTGCCTCCTGCATTTATAGTCTTCCATGGCATCTCTGTATTGTCATTTGTGGTTTAAGAATAATTTGTGTCAAACTATTATCAAAGAATCATGTCCCTCCCTTTTTTGTACAAGTAGCTAGTCACCTATGAGCATAAATTCAAGGAAATGCTTTGCAATTTTTCCTTCTTTGAGGAACCTTGTTAAGAGATTCTTGATGATCTCTTTGTGCTAGTCTTTATACATTGACAGTGTGAATGTGCCATGAACAAGTTGGAATTTGGAAGGATGCCATCAATCCCCACTTAATTTTGGTCCTTCATATGAGGTAGATAATTGAATCCACAATGGTAAAAACTTAGCCTATGGAATCTTGAAGTCAACAAACTCCTAAATTAGTAGCATCCACCACATCAGGCAAGGCTTCATGATGAAGCTGTTGGGGTAAAGGCCATGTGGCCAGTCCCGTGTACATAGTATACTATGCTTCCACTATATATACTATGCATACCTATTCTTTGGTGTCTCTTGACACCCCCACATTGTGTGTTCTCCTCTCCTTCTTGTTGCCCTTTACTGTCCCCGATCCCCTTCAAACTGGTATCAGAGCTCTGGGAAGCTTGGTGACAGCCCGATGACCTTGAGTAGCTTGGTGGTAGACCAGAGCCACTCAGTGGAGTAAGGAGTTCTGTTTCCTAGAGAGTTTGAGAGAGAGGTGAAGAGTGAGAGACCCTTGAGCTACTTGCAGCTGTGGAAAAGAAATCTCTGGTGTGTTGAGGGAGAACCCTGGTCGTGGTTGAGGATAAGAGAGACGATCGAATCTCTGGCTTGTCCTCCCTTCTATAGGCAGTTTTTGGTCACGACATTGAAATTTTGCAAACAAATACACTTTTCTACTCGATTTCGATGCTCTGAGCAATTTCAAGTCCTTTAGACCTGGGTTTGCTATTTTTTGGCCAAATTCGATCGTTTACAGCCCCAAATCGCTGTTTCAAAATTCTCAGATAGTCATTTTTTACTGGACAGCAATTTTTGAGATTTAATCTCTCTTTTTCTGTCAGTAATTTGGACTCATGGTCAACACAAGACTTGGAGATTTTTGGATTTTCTACAAGTTTGCCTTTTGTAGTAAAGCCATCCGACATTCTGTTTGGGAGATATTCACTGGCGAAACCTGCTCATAAAATTTGCAGACATTTTGTGTGACAGTCACTTTTCTTGACATGCACTTTTGGAGCTGCCATATCTTCTCATCCTTGGAGAATTTGGCTCAGCTCACTTCTGAGAAGTTGGAGTATTCCCAACTTGCTACAAGTTTGTTGTTCATCGCTTTGCCATTCGACCACTACTTTGTGAGATATAACACTCTTTTGGCATGTCATTTGGCATTTTTTCACAATTCGGTGAAGGACCAAGTAAGAAGCTATTTCTTGCACTTGTCTCTACCTTATTTTGTTTTTTGCATTTGTTGCAATATTTTCTTCTTGGCATGGCCCACCAGATGTGGTGGTAGAGCTTGCCACTTGGTAGAGTGGTGGTGAGGTTTGGTGCAGGACACAAATTTGACACAACATAAAGTGCAAACTTGAGCATGGTTTTTTGAGGCATTTTGGATGCCATATGCAGTGAATTTTGGGCAACAGTTGCAATTGGTAAATGCTACATTTTGGATGCCATATGCAGTGAATTTTTGGGCAACAGTTGCAATTGGTAAATGCTACATTTTGGATGCCATATGCAGTGAATTTTTGGGCAACAGTTGCAATTGGTAAATGCTACAGTTTGGATGTCATATGCCATGTTGGGTCAATGCAATTGTATCCAAGGATTCTGCACTTGTTGTTGAAGGTTTTGGCACTGGTTTAAGTGCGGGCACTTGTTGTACAGGCTGTGCACTTGTAGTGCATTTCACTCTTTGGTGGCATTGATTGCTTGCAAGGAGCTAAGCATTTGAGCGTCATTATTGTCTTGTTGTTATGGCTTGGACATTATGGCAGATTTGTCATCTATGATGAACATTAAAAAGCTAGAGGGAACTAGCAACTTTGATGTGTGGCAGACACAATGCATGAACATACTGTATCTCAAGGACCAATATGTTCCCATTCAAGAGCAAGGCAGGAAGCCTACGTCTATGACAGATGCTGAATGGTGGAGGCTAAACACACTTGTTAAAGCCACTATTATGTTGACATGTTGCGATGACATTGTTATGAGCATTCGGAATGAGAACACTGCATGGGATGCATGGCAGAGATTAGGGACATTGTATGCACAACAAAGTGCTTCTAGTAAAGTTTTTTGGTTGAAGAAGCTTGTGCAATTGCAAATGAGAGAAGGGCAATCTATATTGACTCATTTGAATGAGTTCAATAAGACTTTCAGTCATGTTATTCAGCATGGGCTGAATTTGGATGATGAGGTTAAGTCATCATTGCTCTTGGTCAGTTTGCCTCCCAGTTGGGATACATTTGTCACAGCCACTAGCAACTCTCATCATTTGCAGGTCTATGCTGATGTAGAGGGTGCCATCATGCAGGAGGACATGAATAGGCAGAATAGAGCAGGTTCCAAAGCCTCTAGTGCTATGAATGTCAGAGGTAGACAACAGGACAGAGATAAAGACAAAAGAGGCAAGTCTAGAAGCAAATCTAGATCTAAAAAGGACATTGTGTGCTTTTATTGTGAGAAAAAAGGGCATTATAAGAGTCAATGTCATAACCTACAGGCTGACAAAAAGGTAGGCAAAGTGGAGTCAAAGGATAAGAAAGAGGACGATGACAAAAACAAGGACAAAGGGAAGGGCAAAGTTGAAGCAAATGCTCTTTCGTACACTTCTACAGGTTCTCATGATAGAGGTGTGACACGCCAAGGTGGTGTTACCATTGAGAAGATTGATAACATAGTGGATGAGTATGTAGCAGAACAGGAGATACTTTATATGTCTTCTCATGATGACTAGCACTTGCTAGCTAGCATGGGCACTGCTATGCATACTTGGCTCATTGACTCGGGAGCTTCGTTTCATGTCACTCCACATCGTGAGTGGTTCATGACATACATGGCAGGTGACATGGGACCGGTTTTTCTTGGAGATGATCATGAGCTACGTATTGCAGGCATTGGTGATATTGATCTCCAGGTTGGCCATGGACGCATTTTTACACTTCATAATGTAAGGCATGTACCTGAGCTAAAGAAGAATCTCATCAGTGTAAGTCATCTTGACTTGAGTGGTCATGTACTCTCTTTTGGGCATGGGAAATGGAAAATATGTAAAGGATCTTTGGTCATGACAAAGGGATCATTGGTTGATTCTCTATACCCTCTTCCTTATACTGTTTCATGTAGTTCAGGTCATGCTACCACAAAGCTGCCAACAGGTGTGTTGTGGCATTGCCGGTTGGGGCATATGAGCAAGAAAGGAATGGAAACCTTATCTCATTGTGGCTACTTTCCTGTGTTTAGTGGCTTTGAATTTGCTGGTTGTGAACATTGCATTTATGGGAAGCAAGTTCAATTACCTCACAAAAAGAAACTTATGCATAAGCTCTTGCCGTTAGATTTGGTACATACAGATGTGTGTATGATGCCACAGCTTTCTTTGGGTGGTGGCAAGTATTTTGTGTCTTTTGTTGATGATGCTACACGAAAGGCATGGGTGGATACATGGTGAATCCTGGCAAACGGCATTGGGAAGCAGTGAAAGGGGTTATGAGGTATCTCAAAGGCACTCAGGATATGTGCATATGCTTTGGGCAGACAGATTCAGTGGTACATGGGTATGTAGATGCTGATTATGCAGGTTGTCCAGTGAGTAGGAAGTCGACTATAGGTTACTTGTTCACATTCGCAGGTGGTGCAATTTCATGGGTCTCTCATCTACAGGGTTGTGTTACCCTTTCTACCACTGAGGCAGAGTATGTGGCAGCCACGGAGGCCGCAAAGGAGGCCATATGGCTTTCTCATCTCTTGGCAGAGTTAGGTATGTTACAGGAGATTCCAGTGCTACACTGCGACAGCCACAGTGCTATCATGTTGGCCCGGAATCCAGTATTCCATGCCAAGACAAAGCACATTGATATCAAGTACCATTTCATATGGCAGGTACTTGGTGATAAGCTCATCCAGCTTGTCAAGATTCATACGGACGACAATCCTGCAGATCTTTTTACGAAGAGTCTAGCTTCAGCAAGGTTTGCACACTGCCGAGACCTCATGGGTATTGGATAGGTGACCTTCTTCTATTGTTGTACATTGTTGTACATACTCTCACTCCCCTTAGGCACATCGCCTTTAAGTGGGAGGTTGTTGGGGTAAAGGCCATGTGGCCAGTCCCGTGTACATAGTATACTATGCTTCCACTATATATACTATGCATACCTATTCTTTGGTGTCTCTTGACACCCCCACACTCTGTGTTCTCCTCTCCTTGTTGCCCTTTGCTGTCCCCGATCCCCTTCAGAAGCAAAGCATTCAAAAATCTACAAGAGATGGAGATTCAAGCACTAACCCTCTAGAAGCCCAACTGGAACTTCATATGCCATGTGCATATGGATGTGTTAAGAATGGAGATCAGGTCCATTTTGGTTTAGCTCGAAGGGAACCCTCAGGGAACCTAGATTTCCTAATATTCTATGAGATCCAAATTTTCTCATCAGCCAAAATGAATTATTTAATGACTAAGTGAGAAGCCCTAAGGATGGTATACAATGTACCAAAATATCAAAAGTATTACTCAATTAAGCAAATTTGTTATAAAAAGGGCACAAAAATCCCTAAAAGACAAAGGAGTAGAAAGTTATCAAGAAGAAGAAGAAACAGTTGCCAAAAAAGACATTGAACTAGAAAAGGAGGAGGTCAAGAAGCAATGATGCATTCCTCAATGTCTATGGTGGCCATGTGCATTTGACTTCCTTTGTTATATTGCACCACTCTTTTGTCACCTCTAGCATGATAGTGCCGCTTGATGTGCATGGCCTAGTACTAGTTAGCTCATGGGCAATCCATGTTCACCGCCCATAGAATGGGCATCTGACATGTGATGTTAATGGTGGATTTGAGCTAGTCCCTTCTTCGTGGAGTCCTTTAGTGAGCCTTTAGTTGTCGTCTCCCTTTGTCCTCCGCTAGGGACTAGATTTGTTTGCCTATTTTGTCCTTCAATATACAACCTCCAATCTTGGTTGAAGTTGAATTCTAAAACATAAGCTCTGATTTTCAACAGAATAAAATCATGTTACAAGCTATATGAAATCATGTCACTTCAAGTATTTGGCTGCTTTGTGTTACTTAATCTAAGAATAGAAGGTTTTTAAGAATTTATCTATGAGATTTGAGTCCTAAAATAAAACATAAAATACTAATTTTTTGAAACTTACATGAGAAGAAAGGTAGTTACTTATGTGCTTTGGTTTGTTATATTATGTGGCCGCATTTGATAAAAAGAAATGAGATTACATAGTCTTATCAGAGCCAACTATTTGAGGGATGGGAGGCCATGAAGCAATTGAGCTTAAGGGGCACTATCACACTAGGTGGTTGCACAAGGCTCTTAATTTTGTAACTTTTCAATTGGATCTCAAATGAGGTCATGTAGGATACTAAAGCAAATTGGCATGATAATATCTAAACATGTATAAATTCTCTTTTCTAACTCAAATTTTATGTCTATGATTAGTATGGACCTTAATTACATCAGCCATAAAAGTTTATTGTGCTACAAATGACGTAGACTATCTTTAGAAAACTATAAAACCTCTCCCCCAAAAAGAAAAGCTTGTGATGAAGTTCTATAATTTAATAAGCCTAATTTAAAAGTGATTATAAATTACTATGTTGTTTTTTGGCAGAAATGCATCTCTCTAGGATGGAGCTTACATGGTGGGATGTAATGTTTTATTTTGCTGATTTATATAATGCCATATTATAATGTGTAAGATCTTTATATTGCATGCAATGTAGGCATTACTGAGGAGTATTTGTGCTAGATGGATGTGAGGAGTCGCATAAGATTAGAGAACTTGACACGTTCTTGATGTTCCATAATGGTGAGCAATGGTGCTTGTGTTCTTGATGGAAGATGGGGGAATCATATGTAGGTAAGTATGATGTAATTGTTTGAGGATTCAAGAGTTGAAGGCTATACTATTTCGGAATCAGGATGCTTCATGCATACTATTTGTCAAATTTATATTTACATCATTCATTTTAGAAGGTCTAATCCAAGATGTGCAATGAACACCCAATGAAAGTGAACATGGAGATTGCTTTTGGCCATTAAAGAAATAGAATAACAATGATACATATCTATCACTATCATGACTGAATATTTTGGTATGTAGACAAATTTGGTATGAATTTATGCATTCAAGTAATTTGATATGGATTTATTTTATAAACAACATCTCACTTGTTGGACACACACAAGATTTCATATGATAAATGTTGGGTGTTCTCACACCTTTTTGGAACTTTGGACAAGGTCATTTATTTTTTCTTGGGTGACATATTGGTTCCAAACACTTTGGAAATTGGCGACACATTGTAGGTTCCACACCCTTTGGAATTTGGTACCAAGACATGGCTAGCTAATATACGTTTTAAAGTTCCAAAGTATGTGGACCCAACATAGTTTAGAAAGCCATTGGATTTTTCTAGCTTCTAGAATATGTGGAGCCATTATGCCACATAATTCCAATATATATCTTAAAAAGCATACTTTGGATAAGGCCATTTGTGGCATGGTGGCATGAGCTTTTAGTTTCTCCTAATCTCATGTCTTGAGTATCTCAACTTTAGGCTCTTATGGGCCACTAAAAGATAGACCATGCTTTGCAAACATGAGATAAGAACCGTAAGGGAGGCTCAGTTGAATATGTACACCCAAACAAGAGCTTATGTGTAAGGGACTAGAGGGGAGTTGGTGGTGAGAAATTTAAAATACGAGGGAGTATCCTATATTATAATAATAAGAGCAACATAGGTTTTTATTTCTCTTATTCCTCATTTCTATACTGTGCACACATGAATCCCCTATGCACGTACATAGGTGTAGGAATGCATGCATTTGGGCAACATACATGTCACATATATGCATGCACATGTGACCAAAGGCACACACACACCTACATACACTCACACACATTCACAAATTCATGTGTATGAGTATAGATTGTCGACATCTGTATCCACACATGTGCATGTGTGGGTGCATATGCACACATATCATTGTGTGTTGTATATATATAATGTATGCTCTCTCTCTCTCTCTCTCTCTCTCTCTCTCTCTCTCTCTCTCTCTTCTATTATAGTAGATAGACAACCCACACATGTGCATCTGTGGGGTGTGCATACACATGCAAATGTGTGAATGTGTGGGTGCACATGTACATCTCATTGTGTGTTGTATGTGCATCTCTCTCTCTCTCTCTCTCTCTCTCTCTCTCTCTCTCTCTCTTTGTCCCCTCTTTCATGCAATGCTCCTAAAAATAAGTAACCACATGATGTGGGTTCATTGTAAGGGGTTTCCAAATCCTGTCCTTTAACATCGAAAATATTGTAGATGTTAAGCATGGAAATAGGAACGCTGAATCTTCGAAACGTCTAGGAAAGCAAAAGCTCGTGTTGTCTTTGACGAGAGAAAGTGACAAGCATGCTGGAAAAATTCATCTAACGTTGCCTCAGCTTTTTGAGCCGTCAATTCTGCCTAGTATGTTGCTTGAGGAGATTGTAAACGCCATTAATGTGATACTATTTTTGACCTAAATTCAGAAAAAGATCGCTACCCCATGAAATTTGAAGAGTAGGGGGAACGGTTTTGGTTGATGGAGTGACGATTCCGGCGATATCACCTCGAATGTATCGTTCGACTCCGTCAACACCACTCCATCTCGAAATCTACAAGAGAAGCTCCATCAAAGGCGGAGCGCAAGAAAATTCAGAGATGGATCCAACGGCTAAAATATTATTTCGTAGCGCCTGGCTAATTATCTGGAAAGATGGCCAAAATTCGTTGCTTTAGTCCATTTCGTTCGTCATCAAGATCGTTTCTGTGGCTGTTCAGAGGGCCAAGCCAATCGGCAAAAATAAATGTAAACAAACAGCATAACGCTCATCAAGATGTAAATCAATTCCGGCCAAAAAGAGATTCAGCAAAGATCGCTGGTGGAGCCATTTCGTGTTCGTTATGACATTTTCTTTCCTCTTTTTTTTTTTGAATCATATCCTCTCACGTAAGGCTATCATATCCTCTCACGTAGGCTATTACGTCGTCAGCGGGGCCTTGGCGAGATCGCTAAAACTATGAATTAAATTACGCCAATTATCGCTGGCGAGGAACGGTCAAGGTTCAAACTTCAAAGCATGGGCAGTCGATCGCAAAAGTCGCTACTGCGAGGGGTGAGATAATAAATCGTTGCTAATTGTAAGGAAGCTACATAAAATGAGGAAGGAATGGTTTTCGAACGTGGAGAACCCAAACCAAAATGATTTTTATGGGGCTAGATTTCGCCAAGTCATCGTTAGGGAAGAGCTCAGATCTTCTAAAATCAAATTTTCATCGTCGTCGTCTTCTTCAAAGTTGATCGTCCTCGTCAACCGCAAAAAGTTGCAGCATCTTTCTCACCACCGGCCTTAATCTTTGTTGTGAAACTGATGGCTGCTTTTAATTCTTCTATCTTCTATCTTCTTCTTCTTCTTCTTCTTGTTTGATCATGAGCACGCGGTTTTCCCATAAGAGCAATAATATTGAACACCGGCAAATATTATTGCTGGCGGCAGCCTCAACATGTGGATCTTTGACTGTACTCGTGCAACTTTCTTCTCCGTCCAAATTTAGTTTGAATCACCGTCACTACTTTGCGTCACCGCCTCATCTTCCGAAAAGTGCAGCTTCTTCTCCTTCTCCTTCTTCTGCCGTGCATATTCCTGCTGCCGCTGCTGCTCCTCCTCCTCCTGCGCTTATCAATCTTCAGAACGCTTCTAATTCGTTCTTCTCCTTCAACTCCTCACCTTCATTTTCTTCCAATCCCATCCTCCACCTCCCACGCTCCTTTGTCCATCGGGTCCCTCCTCCCGTGCAACCTTTGACGAAATCGCTTCCTGCCGCCCCTCTCCTCCCGCCTACGACTTTCTCTCAACTAACGGGCCTTTCCCGTTTCGCCTTGCTCCACACCCTATCCGAGCTCTTCACCTTAAATTATCTCAGTCCTCGCTCCTCACCTCAATTCACCTCTATTCCTTGTTCTTTGGACTCCATCTTCCACACCATCCCGCTGCTTTATCCTCTAAATGAGCGCTTCTACCCAGAAAGATTGAGTTTATTCAGTCATACGTATCATAATACGCAACAATTGGATTCAGTTTCGTTGTGCGGATCACTATTACCGATCTCTGCTGTCTCCCAATCGCTTCAAAGGCTGCTCAAGGAAGGAAGAATGGGATGCTTCTTAGGACAGAAACCCAAGAAGAAATTTGGCGACTGCAAGCCTGATCAGGTGTCTGATGACGCTGAAACGTCCTCTTCAACCCCTCCCAGCTTCAAGAGTCGAGTGCGAGCCATCCAAAACGCTCAGTGGTTTATCAACAGCAATCCCAAGCTGCGTTCCTCCCATCCAAGCTATTGCAACAGAAGCACCACGCATGCTCCTGGAGGTTTAGCTACTGCTCCCGCCTCCCCTGGTCTGCCCCTCGGGGAAAGAACACGGTCTACCACAGAGCATGCCTCGCCTCTCTTGGATGTCGATACCGCAAACAAGGCTTTCAATTCTCGGCCCATGCCCCTCCCTTACCCCGACCCTTCTCCCAACCGCAGTAGATATCGTCTCCCCCTTCCCCACGAACATACAACTGGTGCTTCTCCGCAAATTAGTCCACCGCCCCAATTTGCTTCCCCGAACATTAGTCCATCTCCCCCTTTTGTTTCCCCAAAGGTCAGTCCACCTCCGACTGGAAATCAGGGTTCAAACATCGTGACTGGAGTAGATGTCGGCAATGTTTTCCTGTCTGATCTACAGCCTCTTCCGCCTCCAAAAATAGAACCCCCGCCCGGACTAAGATCTTTCGCTTTTGGAGAGCTCGCTACAGCTTGCCAAAATTTCTCTGCTGATTGTCGTGTTGGAGATGGTGGTGTGTCGCCTAGCTATACTGGGGTTATCAAGGTTAGCGGGAAGGCAGATCAGAAGCAGAAGGTCACAATCATGCAGTTGACTGAGATGCATCCTCAGGTATTGAAGCTCGACGCAAATATATTGTCCCCTATGTCATGCATTTTCCTATTAATCACTCGAGGAGGGCAAGAGAGGGGGTGGAAAGAGTGAGGGGAGGGAGCAATTTATTTAATGTGAAGGGAAGAGGATCATTGAGGGAAGGGGGAGAGCAGGCAATTGGCCTTCAATTTTTGGGGAGATTCATCAGCTGTTTCAACAATAGGATTTTTTGTGCTCCGTTCTTACTCATTTTGATATAATGGCTCTACCAGAGCTGCAGAGAATGGCTGGCGGAGCTCGCTGCACTTGCTCGTGCTCACGGTTCGCATCTGTGCAAACTTTTCGGCTACTGTGCTGACGAGAGCATCACCGAGTCTATCCTGGTTTACGAAAAGCTACAAAGAGGAAGCCTCCACAATCTCTTATTCGGTGCTTCAGACTCTGGTCCGTTAGATTGGCCTAGCAGGATGAAGATTGCTTACGGAGCACTTCAAGGTCTAGCGACATTACACGAAAAGTATCCTGAGCAGGTGATGGTTCTAGCTACTCATGCATTTGATGCTGAATGATTGAAAGACTTTGCAAGACCCTTAGGAGTATCGATTACATCCGTCGAGGTAGCTCCCGTAGCCTGCATGTTGTTAAACCCACATTTTATTTTACTCTTCTTTGCAGGTTCTATACAGAGATTTCAGAACGTCTTGTATACAAGTCGATGCGGATTATAGCTCAAAAGTTGGAGGTTATTGCTTCGTCAACGGTGGCGATGCTGAAAATTCGACTAGCCTAGGCAATGCACGAGTAAGAAGTCCAACTGCTGTACATGTGCATTCAAAATCACGATCGTCTTGCTCTCCAAGTTGTCAATCGTATCATCGCTTGATCAGTCTTGGTCATCGTCAACCTAACCAGTTTTCCTTTATCTTTCAGGCCGATGCCTATCTTGCACCAGAAACCGTACAACGAGGGCATGCTTGCCCGATGAGTACCATCTGGAGCTTTGGAATCGTGCTGCTGGAGCTTCTGACCGGTCGTAAAAATATGGATCACCAGTTTACGAAAGAGGAGCGAAACTTGATGAAATGGACGAAACCATTCCTCATGGACGAGAAAAGTCTCTTTTTGATAATGGATCCCAAACTACAAGGCCGATTTCCGTCCAAGGGCGTGAAAGCAATCGCAGACCTCGTTCTGCAGTGCCTACAGAAAGACCCAACGAAACGGCCCTCAATGAGGAAGGTATTAAACATAGTAAAGTCGGTGCAGGAGATGCGGTATACGATCAGATTTCCGCTGAAAGAACCAACGCATACTGCAGACATTGCTGCTGCGAGCACGTCGCCACCTCCAGGTCTGTCCGATTTTCGTCCCTCCCATTCCGTGAACATCGTTTCCAGAACGAGCTTGCTGGATCCGCCAGCTTATCAACGACCAGCAACTCCCACAAAGTTCGATCTGACAGGAAGCTCTCCCTTAAGGCCACCCACGAAGTTCGATCTAATCGAAAGTCCTCCATTGAGGCCGCTCATCATACCGCGACGATCTTGTGCCACCAGCTTTGCAAGGGAAGGCGGCCTGGTCGTCCACCACGAGTATTCATCTGCACCATTAGAACGAGTTCAAGGCTTCTAACGCAGTTATATCGTTATTTTGATTCTTCAGGGGGTAGTAGGATCGCTGAGAGCGAGCCAAACAAGCCCTCATGACGGATTCGAATTCTTTGCGACCTGGTGTAATGATATAGTTACGATTACAGAATGGTTGTACACTGAGCATTGAATTGCCGGTGTTAGTGGACCGTAGTGTTACGATATAGTTGGGATAGAGCAGTCAGCTCAGTGGGCAATCCCCGTTTTGGTTCTCTGTTGTATATATACGATTTTTTCTACAGACAGTTCAATTTCTGTCTGGTCGTCTTAATAAGAATTGCTCCCGCGGTTTCCAAAAGAGAAATGGAACCTTGTAGTCTGGGTTGGATTAATCTAAGTAAGGCGCTAGCAAGGCAGCTTGGTCAAATTGCCCCTTGATCTTGATCCACACTTAGTATTGATCTGCAAATGCGCAACGCTTCAACTCAATTTTCTGAACAGTTCTTTCGTTTGCCAGCCAGCTTAAGTATTTTAGCTGGTTGCCTGCCCAATTATGGTGCATCTTGCTCTTTCGAATTCAGGAGTTTTGTCGCGGCTGCAATGTGTGGCCAATGATCGGTCTAACAAGTTAGCGATCTGCACATTTGAAGCTTCTAAAACAGTTTTGTGAACGGGTTTTGCGTTCGAAGACGTGCGACTGATAAGGGCATTCTACTCTTCTAGAAAGCACATGCTAGAACATGATAGTGCTCACTCAATAGAGACAAGATTTATTAGACTAGCGATTTCCAGATGGCTTTAATCTCAGTTGAGTCATAAAAAATAGCAAAGTAAGTACTTACCTTGAATAGTAACACCTATTAGCATGATATTCAAAAACCAAATATGATCATCTTTCTCCATGCTGATTGACATAATCTAGCATTTAGTCCTATTTTAGTATTAGTGGCTTGGAAAAGTTGTCCATATGTCGTTAAAACTCGTAGCACATGATCAACCATGCCTACAATATGCTTCCATTTTGAATGTCTTTAAAGAAACATAGAGTAATTCTATTTTGGAAAACTTTATTATCAAAGATTAAAACTAATGTTTTACATTCATACTAGATGTATCATAAATTGTAATGCTACAGTAAAGGTATATAACTCTGCTAGTCCTATTTTTGTAGCTACCATTTAAATGTAGAATGGCTATGACATACTTATCAAGCTTGCACATGCTATAACCTATTCTCCAGGCATGTTGGCATCTTACAATGCCATTGGAAAAGACTAAGTTCATGGAACCCTATACTTCATTAGGGAAGGATTGGGGACTCTAAATGGCCCCCAATTAGTGTTTCCTAATTTCAAGGGATTAGTGAGGGATTTGAGGTGTACCAAGGGGAGTGCTCCTTTTTGTGGGGCAATGCCATGTTGAGGTAGAGGGTGGAAAGACACCTGCATTCAGCCCCTATTGGCTACTCCTCATACACTGGGGACCACTCAAACCATCCCCCTCCCCTCAACCCATGCTTGACCCTCCTTCCATGTGCACCTCCCCCAGACAATCCTAAAATGCATTCAAGAGGCTGTGGGCATTCTGGGCAATTGTTCCCCCCTATCAGCTTGTTGCAAGCTTGCCCCCTCCTCTTCTCTAGTCCAGCTCCATTCTCCCTCGATTTTTCAAACATGGAAACTCATTTTGCAACTTCTTTTCCCCCTCTTGCTCTGTTCCACAGTTTTTCTCCCTCTCTAACACCTCCTACAATAGCAACTGCTCATCCACCTCTAGTCCAACTCTTTGTCTCTCCATTCCTAGCTACAACACCTCATTAGGAAGGAAGGGAACTCATTTTGGGGCCCTCTAAGAAATTCACTATTTACCTATTTTTGTTGCACGCAAAATATAGAAAACGCCATAAAATACAGATACTTATTGCAAAAATATCAGCCTATTACTCAGGCTTCACATCAAATGCATATATAAGATCCTTGATTTTTTGTGCAGTATTTGGAGAGTATTTGATAATTTTGACATCGCCAGCGCGTCCGGAGCAGGCCAAAACCTCCAAATCGGCCCTGGAGATACCAAAAACCTACGCCCGGAGGCTTGAAAAATGGCAAAAATGTCAGGAACGGGAGATTTGCATTTGCACAAAAACGCGATGTGGCCAGCTAGATAGTTCCAGCTGGCCACATCGCATTTTTGTGTGAATCCCCCGTTCCGGGCATTTTTGCCCTGTCGAGTTGGCCACATCATGTTTTTGTGCAAATCCCTCATTCTGGGCATTTTTGTCCTTTTTCGAGCCTCCGGGTGTCGGTTTTCGGTGTCTACAGGGCCGATTAGGGGGTTTCAGCCCACTCCAGACGCGCTAACGATGTCAAAATCATCAAATATTGCACAAAAAATCATCTTTCAAAGATCATGTATGTCAAACATAAGAAAAGAAAAAGATTTTGAATATGACTTGTTTTATATTTTTACATGGTTTTTGGTTTTTTTCCAACGTTATGTTGGCCCTCTTCTGATTGGTCAAGAGCCTATTTTTCTAAACACTAAAAGGCCCCAAAATTAGGTCCCCTTTTTCCTAATGCCTACAGTAGCTGCTCATCCCCCTCTACTCTTTCTTCCTCTATTCCTAGCTACAATACCTCTTGCAACAACCGCTCATCCCCCTCTGTTCTTTCTCCATCCATTCCTAGCTACAACATCTCATGGATCTGCTCTTCACCTTCAGTTGCACCCTCTATACCCGCCCCCCCTCTGCCTAGCTCTCCCTCTATTGGAGCTACTCTCTCCCTCCAAGCTGCACTTTCAGGTCCACTCTTGTTGTTGTGTGAGACCATACACATCCTCTGTGTCCCACAGGAGAAAAAATGCATTGGGTGAATGGGTGCCTTTGCACCTACAGCTTGAATGATTGGATAGTGAGAGGATCTGCCAGGGGTCCACATAAGCTTACCAAGAGCAAGAGAGGTGATCTTTTGCATGAGTGGAAGGGACACATCATGAAGTTCAATATTGGGAAGAAAGGATGGCTTGCAAAGGTGCAATGCATCGACATGGGGCCTTAAGGACATGCACCTTGCTCCGTCAAGCAATCAATCGACAATACCATCACATTGTAAGTCTACATTTTGTGTAAGATTTATAAAGTATAATGAGTCAGTTTGAAATTGTATTTTGAAATAGCACTTGTGCATAGAAGATGTATTTCTTTAAGACTTTGAGGAGTGGGAACCAATCGAGTGCTCCTCAGGTAAGTTTACTGCTATTCATGACGATTTAGGAAGGCAAATGCATGATGGAGAGAAGTCCTCTGCTTTGAAATAGAGAATATCTATTGGTATAATGCCAGCTACATTACTCCAAGGATAGCATCAGGATATGGCCATCTGCAATGTATTGCACCACCATAACTTGGAGACATGGATTGCAGCATGGTGGACCCAAGAACACTGCAATCATATAAGGAAAAGATTGTAGAGGATGTGGGCATGGCCATGAAGTTTACATTTGGCTCTAAATGGGTAAGGTTGTCTTGTTTATTAGCTCTTCACATTTTTGCTTCTTGAACTTTCAAAATATCTAGATGCACAAAACAAAAACCATGTGGTCATGCAAGCGCCTACATGAGAATTCCCTTGAGGAATTGCTTGGGGTGAATTGGGGAAGAAGGTTAGGTGAACAAAAGGGTGATCTGTTTTAATGCCATGTACTATAAGGACAATGTGGTTGTCAAGTACCACATCTCCCACCAAATGTTATATTTAGCTTTCCAATATAGGCGCTAGAAGAAAATAGGTGGCAATTGGCTCCCCCTTGACTCTAACAATGATAATAATACATGGGTAAGTTTATGTATTTATTCTCACCTAGGAGATGTCAAGAATGTGACCGTCACGTCACAATGGACTCTCAAGGATGTGTAGGAACACCTATTGGTCATGGAGGATGGCATGTCTGAGTCCTTCCATTTTACCTTAAATGTTAAAAAGGTAGGAAAGCGTGTAGAGAAGCGCATGCATAGTGCCACTTTTATCCCTCTAGCAATATTGAAGATGGTATACAATGTGGGATGGAACAATTATGGATTTTGACATTTTCCAATTCATAATGGTGTAATTTATTTTGATGTTTTAAATGGTTTGGTTTCATGTAAATGTCAACTTTTTTCCCAAAAATAAAATAAAATTATATTTAGAACATTTGGGCATATATAGGTTATAAAGCTACTTTAGCGTCAAAGTTTCACTATGATAGCCACCATTCTCCTAGCTACCAAACTACCATGGATTCTTCTAGGTTTTCCTTGCACGATTTCATCTCTTGTACTCCATTAGTTCATAGAGAGGAGGAGTTATTTTTAGTCTTTGATAAGAGCATAGATGTCCTAGGCACCTACTTGGGAGCCCAACATGATATTGAGGACCTCATCAAGTATATGCAATACCACATCACGAGTTTGCATATCAACTTGATGAGTCTACAAAAAAATGTGTCCCAATTGATTACTTGAAGTTCAATCAAGAACCCAGGTTCATGAAGCATTCGAGCCTAGCTCACACCCCAAGGGTTTAGGGAGGTGGACATCGATGACCTCCTAGCATGTGGAGTCGACTTTTTTAACTCATTCCATAGAAAAGTGGGATTTTAGGGTTTTGAAATGCTTTATATAGTCTTTTTAAAGCACTTTAGGATTCTTTATAGGCCCTTTTAAATTAGGGTTTTTTGAGTGTCCCACCTCCCCTCTTTTGTCACCCTTTTGCTAATTCTAAATTTGTGAAATCTGGAACCTACAATTGACTCAAAATAGTGTTAACTTTATTAATCAAACATTATACATTTGGGGGTTCTCTTAGGACCCAGCACCTCCCCTGTCTGCAACCAAAGCACAACCCCTTGACTCCTTGTGGAGAACTTCCAAGTAGTACATCTGTTTGTGTTCTTGACATGTTGAACCGCCTTTGCAAGACTTGAGACCTCTACCTTATTGCGCTTAAGTTTCCTGGCCTCTAGACAGGTTAAGCTAGCATAGGTTGGGTTAGTTAGGTTCAAGCTAGGTTAGGCTAACCTAGGTTGGGTTAGTTAGGTTTTAGTTAAGTTAGATTAACTGTACTCTGGTTAGTGGCCTAACTATAGTTAGTTGATCTAATTGCAACTGGTTAGGATAGTAACTAGACAATTAGACTAACTAGCAGTTAGCCTAACTTCCCTAGTTAAGTTACCCCACTAAAGTCCATTCACACTAGACTTAAGGCCAAGGATCCCCCCTAGCCAAAAAAGCCTCCACATTTTTGTTGAGAGTTCACGCTCAACATCATGTGATCATGTGTGCATAGCACCATCACGTGATCATATGTGCATAGCACTAACCTTATAGAGTGCTATAAAGGGAAGGGTTAGATCCCCTAACCCTAACCCTAAAAGGGTTTGTATATATTCTATTTTTCAACTAAATCTAGTGTACAGTTAGTCATTTGTGGTGTGCTCTCTAGCTGTGCCCTCTCTCCTCATCTCCACTCTTCTCCTCTCCCTTCTTCATATTTTGTCATGGTATCAGAGCTCCCTTGCCTTCCGCTGAGGCATTGTGATTCTTGAGAGTGTGAGAGAGATTGTGAGATTGAGAGCTTCTCAAGTGTTCTCTTCCGTTGAGAGAACTTATGTTTTCTTTGTGAGAAAGTTCCGTTCATGAGAGAGGATTTCCATCAAGAGTTTCTTCAGAGACTATGAGAGAGATATATATATTTTTGTCATAGATTTCCGTCATTGTGATAGAAAGAATTAAGAGAGAGATAGTAATTTCGGTCATTGCCTGAGTGCCCCGCAAGCACCTAGCTTCAACAAGCAAGCAGGACTACAACTTTTGCAACTCCTACAGCTAGCACTAGCCACACAAGGCAGCTCGTCCTCAAGCGGTGTCAAGAAGATAGTCTACAATGACCTCTCCAAGGGCCGCGACTCACTACCGGCTTCTCTGCAGCGCCCAAGGCTTCAAAGCCTTCATCACGATGACAATCTGCCATAGCTCTTCTTCAACGGAGGCCATAGCTCCTTTCACTCCAACTCCACAGCTCATCTATAGCGCCTTGACTCGCCAAACGACTCAAATCCAAAAAGCTCTGCAACAACAGCTCTCCAACGTCGCTCCTTCAACAACGAGCTATGCTCCTTCAACAACCACGCATCTACTTCAAGCCTAGCCCACAATGCCTATACTATAGCCTCAGCTACGACTTCCTCTCTACTACCAGTAGTAGGCCTAAACGGCCAGCCTACCGATGGCTCCTCGACGACCAGCTGCAACGACCCACGGGCGGAGCTCTTGACTCGTCAACCACAAAGCTCAGAAGCTCCTACAAGTGGATCTCCGAGCTCCATACGTGGCCTCCATGTAGCATGAACTTCAGCAAGGCACTGCGGCTTCCCATCGACTCAGCCCTCATAGCGCAGTGCCATCCGCCAGAGCCCGCCGTGCGGCTACTCAACCAACGAGCAGCAAATTTGAGACTCCCCCCAGCGCATCACCTCCTCCACAATGGCTTGGTTGAAGCTCCATAGCCAGCTTCTCGCACACGACTTGAACTTCATCGATGGAAATCCGCAGGCAGACGAAATCTTCTTAGATTCTGTCAGAATCTTCGAAAGATTCCAGCTCTTCATTGAGCGACACGTGGCACTTATCCACTTGGCACGTCATCAGGCACCCGGATGTGCCATGTGTAGCTATCTTATCCTCTACCACGTGGCACCCTTATCCATAGTGCCACATCATCAACCATGTAAGCAAGCCACATCATCATGCCACATCACCATCGATTGCCACATCACCATCGACTGCCACATCAACTGACATGTCATCATTGCCACATCAGCTGCCACATCATTACTTCCACATCAGCATTGCCATGTCACCTTGCTGACATCATCTGTGCCACCTCAGCGCTGCCACCTCAGCAATCCAGTTAGCACTGACCCTCTGCAGGCACAGTCCCTTGCCAAGCACATTGTGCACACACTGTATGTGCACACTCCTGCCACCTCAGCACAGAGCTTCACAGGCACACCTCTTGCTAAGCACAGTGCCACATCATCACTGCATGTGACTCCAGTGACACATCATCATTGAGCACCATTTGCACTCCTTTTGCCCCTCCACCTAGATCAAGTCATATCTCTTGATCCAGGAAGAATTTGAGGGTGCTCCAAAAAGGAAAGTCGCTCGTTTTTTTCATGCTCTACGTGCTTGTTACACCATGCGCACATTTCGGCACAAGTTACACTCACATTTGAGCCTCGTCGACAAAACCACTTCCTTCACGCACATTTGCCTCTACATCGACGCATCTGACCCAGCACTTAAAAAGAACAAAAGAAAAGGAATTATTTGCTGTTCTTTCATTGATTGACGGTTGGTTTAGATCTAGATCAGAGTAGACTAGATCGCCATAGAGGGGACACTTTGAATTTCCCCAAGTTGCCAATCTAAGCCATGCCCGAAATTCCCGACTAGTACCTACTCGGAGTCAGTCCATATGCTCACATACGGTTTCACATCATTACATTACCTGAAACCTTACGTTCATCAGTTCAGTGAGCAAACTTCAGAGTTCAGAGGCATTGCAGATTGATTCAGTGGGCAGATAGCATTTGATTTCACACACACATGCCACCATTGTAAAGCCTATTCGGCTATCTCATGGCATCGTGCACATCATTTTTCAGCCTTGTAAAGCCTCTTGGCTATTCCCGGCATCATTGCCACAAGCCTTGTAATATAGATCAGATTTTATATACTGCAGTTCTATCTTCATCGATGGTATAGAGATTTCACTTGGCATATTCAGTGTATTTGCAGTTGATTCATACAGAGATCCTGACGACACTTTTGAGTACATTTCTTGCACCATGTTGACTAGCAACCTCAATCTAGAGGCATCTGCTAAGTTAGACAATTCCAATTACGGTACATGGAAATACCGAATGGAGACCATTCTTGTGCTTCAGGACAAATGGGAGTATGTCGATGAGTCTACACCTAGACCATTGGCCAATCTAGCCACCAATAGCTCTACTCCATCTGTTGTCACAGCACCAGCAACGGGATCTACATCGGGATCTACATCTACACAAACATTTTCCGCACCAGTAGCAGGTCCTGCCATTGCCCGAGCTCAAGCAGAATGGGATAAGAAAGACAAGTATGCCTATCACCTGATCAAACAGAATGTGCAAGATGTCATGCTAGGACAACTCAACACAGTCAAGACATCAAAAGAAGCATGGGATATGTTCGCAGCTCTCTACGAGTCCAAGAACACATCCAGGATTCTCACCTTGAGAAACCAGATCAACCAGAGTTTTTGCAACAGCAGTGAAACCGGTCATGCTTATGTACTCCGCATAAAAGACTACAACAATCAACTTGCAGCAGCAGGAGAGACTATGAACCTCGCAGAAATGGTTCAAGTAATCCTGAATGGACTAGGAGAGGGATATGAGAATCTAGTCCAGAATATTGCCATCCAATGGCAAATTCTGACACTGGAAGAACTTCATTCAGTCCTACTTGGTGAAGAACTCAGGACTCAGGCCATCCAAGCACGTAAAGGTCATTCTAATGATGAGGCATTCACAGCTTCAGACAGAAGCAGAGGCAAAGGCAGAAGCAGAGGTAGATCATACCAAAAAAGTGGTCATCATCAACAAAATCAAAGTCAGCATTAACATCAGCATCAGCATCAGCATCAGCATCATCCTCAGTAACATCAGAATCAGCAAAGAGGAAATCATTCCAACCGAGGAAGATTTCAAGGACGAGGGAATGCATCCACCAATGTGTCAAACATTCAGTGCAACTACTGTCACAAGTTTGGACACTATGAAAGAGATCGCCGCGAGAAACAGTACGACCAAGGCGGTCAATCCAGCAGTAATCGAGGGAATTCCCGAGGAAGAGGAAATTATCGTGGTGGACATTCTAGTCACAGTCATTTTGCAAATGAACATGGAAATATGTTTCTTGCAAGCGAGGAATTGCATCAGACTGATACAATGCACCTAGACACTGATTTCAATCCCAAAGAGGATTTTAGCTATCAAGTTGACCAAGTGGAACAGGATCCTTGGTACATCGACAACGGTGCATCATCTCATATGAAAAATCATCAGGAATGGTTCACAGAGATGAAAC
This sequence comes from Dipteris shenzhenensis, assembly GCF_047967505.1. Lineage (NCBI taxonomy): Eukaryota > Viridiplantae > Streptophyta > Polypodiopsida > Gleicheniales > Dipteridaceae > Dipteris > Dipteris shenzhenensis. The sequence goes on along the minus strand of NC_141607.1, from coordinate 51,171,818 downwards.
CATTAGAAGGACAGAAAAATGTCATCTACACAGCAGACAATACACCGAATCCAATTCAAGGGATAGGTGTTATCCCTATGAACAATTTCACTAGTACAAAACGATTAGTCAAAGATGTGCTCTATGTTCCCAAGCTCAGCAAGAACCTTTTCTCAGTAGGTCAAATGACGGAACACAACTACAAAGTCATCTTCGACAGTGATGAATGTATTATCAGAGACAAATCCAAAAGATGTCAGCTAGTAGCAAAAGGTGTCAAGGAAGGAAGCTTATACAAAATGCTAGCTACAGTACCAGATAAGCATGCCATGTCAGCTCAAATGCAACAGATGCCACTATCTGCAAAATGGCACAAGAGATATGGTCATGTCAATTTCAAGTACTTGTTAGATCTCACAAATCAGAATATGGCAATTGGGATTTCGAAGCTACAGTTTCTTGGAAAGGTTTGTGAAGCATGCTACTTCGGCAAACAAAAGCAAACCAACTTTGTCAGAAGTACCTCTCGTGCATGAGGTATTCTTGATTTGATTCATACAGATATATGGGGTTATGCCCAGACCCGCATCATCAATGGTTCACTTTACTACTTGACCTTCATCGACGACTACAATAGATATTGTTGGGTCTACTTTCTGAAAGAGAAATCTAAAGTGTTTTCTAGATTTCAAGAATTCAAAGCCATGGTAGAAAACCAGACAGGCAGAAAGATCAAGGTCATGAGATCAGATAGAGGAGGTGAATACATGTCTTCAGCATTCATGAATTTTTGCAGAAACCACGGCATACGAAGACAATTCACATGTGCAGATACTCCTCAGCAGAATGCAAGAGCTAAAAGGAAGAATGGGACTTTAGCAGACAGTGCTAGAGCAATGCTTAGTGAAAAGCATCTTCCAAATCAGTATTGGGCAGAAGCAATAGCTACAGCTAACTACTTGCTTAATCGGCTTCCTACCAAACCGATATAGGGTATGACTCCTTATGAAGCATTCATTGGACACAAGCCACACATTGGGCATCTCCGCATATTTGGTTGCATAGCATATGCCCACATACATGATGATCATCGCAGAAAATTGGATGCGAAGTCATGCAAATGCATCATGGTTGGCTACAGTGAAGAAAGCAAAGCATACAAATTGTATGATCCCATCAACCGCAAAGTCATTATCTCCAGAGATGTAATCTTTGATGAGGAATCAGAATGGAAAACCTCACCTACACAGGAGATAGAAGCATCGACTTCACAGTCATCTACAGAACAGGTTGATGAAGAAGAGTAAGAATTGCCAGCAACACCCCAAGCAGTGCCACAGCAGCTCAGACGGTCTACTAGGGAAAGCAGACCACCAGCCAGATTGACATATGCTCAGAAAGGCAAAGCAATTCAGGTGGAAACCACCAACTATGCTCTTATGACTACCATCATGGCTACAAAAGAGCTAGTGTACTTTGAAGACGCAGTAGACAAGCCAGAATGGCAAACTGCTATGAATGAAGAAATGGATGCTTTGTATAAGAATAACACTTGGGAATTATGCGACCTTCCACTAGGAAAGAAGGCCATAGCAAACAAATGGGTATACAAAGTGAAGTATAATCCAAATGGCAGTATTCAGAGATACAAAGCCAGATTAGTTGCAAAAGGATTTGCACAACAATATGGTCAAGACTATGATGAGACTTATGCTCCAGTAGCAAAGATGGATTCCATACGGTTCTTGATATCACTAGCAACACTCAGTAAATGGAATGTGTATCAGCTTGATGTCAAGAATGCATTTCTCAATGGTTATCTAGACGAGGAAGTCTACATGCATCAAGCAGCAGGTTATGTTGAACCAGGAAAGGAGAATAAGGTTTACCATCTCAAGAAAAGTCTCTACGGCTTAAAGCAAGCACCCAGAAGTTGGTACAGCAGAATTGACAAGTATTTTGCTGATCTGGGATACATGAAATCCAATGCAGATCATACTCTCTACTACAACGTTCAAGGGGAAGACATTTCTATTGCACTTTTGTATGTAGATGATTTGATTGTGACCAGAAGTAAGGATAGCTTCATCAGAAAACTAAAACAAGACTTATCTGCAGAGTTCGACATGAAAGATCTTGGACTTATGCACTATTGTCTTGGAATTGAGTTCTGGAGAGATTCAGATAGCACATTCATGAGTCAGCTCAAGTATGTTGACAGTCTCCTGAAGAAGTTTCATATGGCAGATTGCAAGATTGCAGCCACTCCCATGGAACAGAGTTTGAAACTTACTAAAGATTTAGAAAAGCCTACAGTCAATGACAGATACTACAGGCAGCTCATCGGATCTCTTATATATCTGACAATCACACGGCCAGATATTTGTTATGCAGTAAGCTCACTAGCATAGTTTATGGCAAATCCAAAACAGTCTCATTGGAATGCAGCCAAAACAGTCTTGAGATACATCACAGGAACAAGACAATTTGGGATAGAATACAGAGGAAGTCATCCACGATTACATGGATACTGTGACAGTGACTATGTCGGAGATCATGAGACCAGGAGATCGACACAAGGATATGCATTTTTCCTTGGTCAAGGTGCTATATCATGGTTGTCAAACAAATAGCCAACTGTTTCTTTGTCTTCGACTGAAGCAGAATATAGAGCACTCAGTAGAAGTGCATGTGAGGCTATATGGCTCAGAAGACTATTGTTAGAAACAGATTACTTTGATGAGTCAAAGCCAACAACAATATACTGTGATAATCAATCGGCTCAAGCATTGGCTGAAAATCTAGTATATCACTCCAGGACAAAGCACATTGATGTCAGAGAGCACTTCATCAGAGAAAGAGTGTTACTTGGTGACATCACACTGCAACATTGTGATAGCAAAGAAAATGTTGCAGACATCTTTACCAAACCATTCGGTAAAGAGCTATTCGAGAAACATCGACTAGCTCTTGGTTTGATGCAGAGGAAGGACATTCCCATTAAAGGGGTGTGATGGAATGTAATGCTCAGTCCTTCTTCGATTCCCCAGAATCATCATCTTGAGGGAAGGCCTACTTCATGATGTTGATCTTGAGGGAAGGTGTTGAGAGTTCACGCTCAACATCATGTGATCATGTGTGCATAGCACCATCACGTGATCATATGTGCATAGCACTAACCTTATAGAGTGCTATAAAGGAAAGGGTTAGATCCCCTAACCCTAACCCTAAAAGGGTTTGTATATATTCTATTTTTTCCAACTAAATCTAGTGTACAGTTAGTCATTTGTGGTGTGCTCTCTAGCTGTGCCCTCTCTCCTCATCTCCACTCTTCTCCTCTCCCTTCTTCATATTTTGTCAATTTTACCCCTACTTCAACACATCATAACTCATTCATTTGGGACCCAAATTGGATGCCATTTGAACCAAGGATTCACACACAAAAACACCACACTATGGGGAATTTTTTCATCCCATTGCACACCATTTAGGCGTCCCTAGCACTTGATAATTTGTGCCCCTGTGTGGGCCCCTTTTTGCACTAATTCGCTCATAAATTTCCACCGAGACCTTCGATTGACAATCTGTCTGCACCAGCACATTTCCCTACTCATGTGGGAAAATCCTAGGCACATTATTAAAACGACGGTCCCTAGAACCCTAACGCATCTCTAACCCCCCTCACACACCTACATCAACACCCGCACTTCCGATGGCCCAGGAACCTGTTCCACCTCTTGCCAAATTTGCTTGCAACTACGCTCCGGCCGATCCCTCTGACAAGTATGCTCACCAAATTTGCATGCAACTATGCTCTAATCAATGCCTCTGAAAAACCTCTGCCCTGATTCCCCCCCTAAAATTCAGGAAATCCCTTTGACTCCTCCACAACACGACATGGCCGGGCATCATCGTGATGATGGGGATCTTGAACTCAAAGTAGAGGGGAACAATTTCTTTAACCCTTGCAACAATTTTGGCAACAATAATAACAATCAAGGTAGGTGCCCCCTGGGCAAACTCGAACTTCCCAAATACAATGGTAGGGGCGATCCAGCCCGATTCCTCCAACATTTTGATGCCGCATGCAAAGAGGGTAGAGATCAATCCAATGAAACCAAGGTTGATTGGTTCCCCATGGCCTTAACCGATGAAGCCTCAGAATGGTACCTAGACCTCAAGAGCCATATGGGACTTGCTATAAATAGACTTGAAGGAGTATGCATAGCAAATGAACCCTTACTTGGGAATACTTTGCCCATGGAAAAGCTACCCCATAGTTACCAACGTAAGAAGTTTCAAAAGTATAAGCTACATGTGTGGACGAAGCTCGATCAAGAGACTTCAGGAAAAAAAGTTCCAAAGAGCCTCAAAAATTGGTTAATGATACTATGCCACCCAGTACCCATAGCACATGTTAGGCTAGTTCAACACCATCAGAGGAGACTGATCTTCGAGAAGTGCCGAAGTACCTTAAGAACTACACAAGTGGTAGTGTCCCCATAGCAATGCCAAGACCACTAAGAGAATCTAAAGTTCAAGAAACTGATAGCATTGGAGAGACTCCAATGTATGAGGGACCGGAAAAAACTCGAACAATAAACCTTGCCCTTGAAGGGGAGGAAGAAAAATTGGTTTTCATTGGGAAACAACTTACACACGAAGATGAAACGAAGCTCAAAGCACTTCTAATGGAGTACCGAGACTGCCTAGCATGGTCATACAAGAAAATGAAAGGAATTTCACCAGAAGTGGTAGTACACACGATACCTAAAAGGGAAGGTGCCCACACTAAGGTGTGTGGACCTTATCGAACAAATCCAAAATATGGCACTATGGTTTATGATGAGCTGGAAAAACTCTTAGATGCCGGATTCATCTATGAGATCGAGCACACTGATTGGGTTTCACCGATCTTCATTGTGTCTAAACGTAACAAGAAGCTAAGAATATGCATTAACTTAAAGAATGTGAATGCCACCACAATCAGGGATCACTATCCCCTACCCTTAACAAAAATAGTGTTGGAAAAGTTGGTAGGATCCGAGATATATAGATTCTTGGATGGCTTCAGTGGCTGTAACCAAGTACAAATTGCTTCTGCTGACCAATCAAAAATAGAATTTTCTACAGAATGGGGTATATTTGCCTATAGAGTCATGCCATTCGGCCTTTGTAATGCCTCGGCCACATTATAGCGAGTCATGTTCATAGCTTTCAAGTCCTTTCTGACTCAAGTTTCTACAGGTGTGCTTGGATGATTTGTGCATCCACTTGAACAAAAAAGACCACTTCAAATGTCTTAAAGCAGTACTAATCAAATGCAGGGAGTATGACATCTCCCTAAATCCAACAAAATGCTAGTTCATGGTCATCCACAGAGTTGTTTTGGGACACATCATTTCTCAACATGGGATTGTAGCTGACATGGACAAAATCAAAATCATCATGGAATTGCCTCCTACAAATTCCAAAGGTGTACAGGCCTTTATGGGACATGCCGGCTATTATAGAAGATTTATCTTACAGTACGCCATAGCCAACACACCACTTTACAAATCATTAGTGGAATTATTATGGATAGAAGAGTGTGACCAAGCCTTTGAGCTTTTAAAGTGGTGCCTAATCACACCACCCATCCTTATATCTCCCAATTGGATATCGATTTTCATGTTCATACTGATGGATCCAAGTATGCAATTGGGAGTGTGCTTTGTCAACCTGGTGAACATAATAAAGACTACCCATTCTACTTTGCCAGTCGACAACTCAATGATGTAGAGATCAACTATACCACCATAGAAAGAGAAGCCCTAGCAATGGTGTATAGTGTTAAGAAATTTCAGCACTATCAATTGGCAAATGATTTTGTCTTCTACACTGACCACATCAAGCATTGCTTTATCTTGCAAACCATCCATGTACAATAGGAAGAATAACTGGATGGCTCCTCTTGCTTCAATAATTTAACTTCAAAATAGTGGTCCGCAAAGGTGCCCAACACTACATTACCGATCACATGTCTCATGTCAAGTCGGGAGAAGAAGCCACTGGAGTAGAAGATGACTTGCCAGATGCCACACTATTTCAGATAGATGCTGTTCTAGATTGGTGTGCAGATATCATTGGGTACTTAATGGCAAGAAGACCATCCCATGAAATGAAAGCAGTGGATGCCCAAAAACTAATTTTAAAAGCTGCACCCTATGAACTCATTGCAAGACAACTATACAAGATGGGCAAGATGCACCCTATCAACTCATTGCAAGACAACTGTACAAGCTACACCCTATCAACTCATGGCAAGACAACTGTACAAAATGAGTACAAAATGGACTAGGTTTTAAGTACATGTTTGATGCCTCATGAGATCATGCCAATTCTAAGTGAAGTCCATGAAGGCATTGCAGGAGGACACTTCCAAGGGGAATCCACAGCAAGAAAGGTCCTCCTCACAGGCTATTGGTGGCCAACACTTTGGGCAGATGCCTATGAATATGTCAAAGGCTGTGGTGTATGCCGGTGGACTACTAAACCACAACACAAAGACTTCAATCCCCTAACAACAGTTGTTGCACAAAAACCATTTGAAAAATGGGTGATTGACTATGTGGGTGTGAAGATAGTGGGAGAGAGGGAAGGAGTCTCACTTGAGGCTTTCTCACAATCACAATGGGGGAATACACACAAAGGTGGAGGCTGAAAACAGTTTTCCTCTTCTTAGTTGTGAAAGCCAAATAGTACAAAGAAATAGAAGAACCCTATATGTGGGTCTCAAACCAAACTCAACTAACTAAGGTGGCATACTAACTGAGCCACGAACTAGTGTAGATAAGGATAGCTGTCATCCAGCTATTATTCGTGGGCGGTGTACCAACCGCATCTCCAGCTAACAAGTCGGTGACATAAATACACAACAGTCACCCTGGCATATTGCGAGTTTGGAGCTCGATATCTCAACACTCCCCCTCGAGCTCAATCCCAATTCCTGCACTCCAAGCAGGTCTCTGAACTTGCGCAGCTTCTCTGCGCCCAATGCTTTCATGAATATGTCAGCTACCTGATCCTCTGTGCTGACATAAACTAGAACGATAAGACCTAGTAAAACCTTCTCCTGCACATAGTGATAATGCACCTCAATGTGCTTTGTTCTAGCATGAAAGACTGGGTTCTTTGCCAAGTGTATGCTGCTCATGTTATCACAATAAATGACAACTGGCCCATCTGTAGACTGATGCATATCATAGAGTAGCTTATGCAACCAAGCTACCTCACATGCAGCCATTGCTGCACCCCTGTACTCAGCCTCTGTGCTCGGACAAGTCAACTGTAGGCTGTTTCTTGTTGCTCCAAGTGACTGCAGCACTCCCAAAAGAGAACACATATCCACTGGTAGATCGTCTATCAGAAATACTACCAGCCCAATCAGCATCAGTGTATCCATGCAACTGTATCTGAACCCCAGCCTCATAAAATAGTCCATACTGCAATGTGGACTTCACATACCTGAGTATGCGTCTAGCCGCATCCAAATGCGGTTTCCTTGGAGCCTGCATAAACTGACTTACCAACCCAACAGCTAGCATAGCTCAAATCTGGCCTGGTAATAGTCATGTAAATCAAACTTCCTACTATGCGTCTGTACATAGTAGGGTCTTCCAAAAGCTCACCTGCATTTGCAATCAGCTTCACATTCTACTCCAACTGAAATACTCCAACTGAAATAGGCTTACAGCCTGTCATCCCATATTTGGACAGCATGTCTAGTCCATACTGCCTCTGCAAGAGCTGTATCCCACTTGGTGATCTAATCACCTCAATGCCCAAGAAATAAGGCACCTCTCCCAAATCCTTCATCTCAAACTTCTGTCTCAATAGCATTTTCACATGAAGGATATCTTCATCACTATCACCTGTGATGATCAAATCATCAACATAAATGACAAGCAGCATAATCCCTTTCTCTGTTTTTCTCACATAGAGTGAGAAATCTGCCTTGGAAATCTGAAAGCCAATAGTGACAAGATACTGTCCTATCTTGTCAGACCATGCTCTAGGTTCTTGCTTCAAGCCATACAAGGCTTTCTTCAACTTGCAAACAAACTCAGGATGTATAGCATGAACATAACCTAATGGCTGCTCCATAAAGACCTCTTCTTGCAAATCACCATGCAAGAAGGCATTCTTTACATCCATCTGATGTAAAGACCATCCCTTTGATGCAGCCATAGCAATGGCTGCTCTTACGGTTGCCATCCTTGCAACCGGGCCGAAAGTTTCTTCATAATCAATGCCATATGTCTGTGCATACCCGTTGACAACTAATCTTGCCTTGTATCTATTCACAGAACCATCTGTATTGTGCTTGATCTTATAAACGCACTTACAGCCAATTGCATTCTTGTCTTTAGGCAAAGGCACCAATTCCCATGTAGCATTAGCATCCAAGGCATCCATTTCTTCATCCATGGCTTTCTCCCATTTTTCATTTCCCATGGCTTGCTCAAAAGAAGTGGGTTCTGGTTCCTGTATCGCTTTGACCATATAGGCATAGTGAATGGCTGTAAATCCATCATATTTCAGCCTATCCACAGGATACCTGACCCTGGTAGACCTGCGCAAAATAGGCTCACTTCCAGGTGCTCTCAAAACATCCCTGGTCTTCCTTACTCCAGGTGGTGCAACAGAAGGAATACCCAACTCATCATCAATGCTCTGTTCTGAGCCACTGGATTCACCATCCACACAAGAGTGATCTGCATTCACATCAAACATGGGCTGATCTACCTTCTTTTTCCTTTTCGTGATACCTGTGTACCACTATATCTGCATTGCTTTGAGGAGATTCTCCTAATCTCAATCTACCTGTCCATGGCGAAGTATGTGAACCACTGCTAGAGGACACTGCAGGTCCACTGATATTTTGTGATTGCCGCTGTGAATTCTGTGCAGCATTACCATTTTGTGCATCTACATCAATCATCACATTTACTGGTTTATACCAGCTGCTCATCTCATCAAAAACAACATCTTTGCTCACTGTAAACTTATGAGTAGAAGGGTTATAGCATCTATACCCTTTCTGCTGCAGAGAATAACCAATAAAGATGCACTTCTCAGCTTTTGGATCCAACTTGGACCTCAACTCATCTGGCACATGGACATAGGCAATGCAACCAAAAATTTTCAAATGAAAAATATCTGGTTTCCTACCAGTATACATCTCCTCTGGCGTCATGCCATGTATTGCTACAGTGGGAGTCCTGTTCATTATATAAACTGCTGTAGCAACTGCTTCAGCCCAATAATAATCTGGTAGATCTTTTTCATTTAGCATAGCCCGAGATACCTCTCCAATATGCCTGTTTTTCCTTTCTGCAATTCCATTTTGCTATGGGGTATGACTGCATGAATATTGCTGCTTTATACCATGCTCTTGCAAGAACCTTGCAAACTCATTTGAGAGGTACTCTCCCCCTCCATCTGACCTCAGGCATTTTATTTGCAGGCCTGTTTTTTTTTCAACCATAGCTTTGAAAGCTTTGAAGTGCCCAAACACTTCACTTTTCTTTTTCATAAAATACACCCAAAGTTTTCTGCTGAAGTCATTAATAAATGTGACAAAATAGTGATAGCCACCAATAGATGTAGCTTTAGTAGTCCACACATCAGAGTGGATTAATTCCAATGGCTTTTTACTCTCTTGAACATGCTTAGGAAAAGGTTTCCTTGCCTGTTTCCCAAATTGACAGGCTTCACAAACCTTGTGCATTTTTGCAACCTTGAGTTTAGGCAATCCTGTAACAATATTTTGGGCTTGCATTGATGTAAGTCGCTATATATTAACATGACCAATGCGTTTGTGCCAGATATCAATATCTACAACTACACCGGTCCCATGTGCAAACATTGCTGCAGTCTATTCAGGCATGTCTGCATCCAACGTAAACATCCTGCCCTTCTTCTTTCCTTTTGCTATCAAGCGACCATTATTTTTCATATCCTCAACAAAGCATCCATGAGGATTAAATCTAACCTGCAAGCCCTGCTCAACCATCTGACCAACAAAAACCAGGTTCTTGGTGATGTTCGGGACATGAAATACATCAGACAAGTATTTCTTTTTCCCATCCTGCATAGACAAAGGAATTTTTCCAATCTGCACAATAGGATGTGCAGTATCATCACCCGTCCCCACAAATCCTGGTTTTCCATTTTCCTTGCATCTTGCATCCATTCAGCATGACCTGTCATGTGGTTTGACGCACCTGAGTCAACATACCACACATCATTGCTTTCTTCTGCACTTGTCATAGAATTTGTCATATGCTGTACCATAAACAAATGCTCATTTCTGTCATCACCCTATCTACTAGAGGATGCATAATTGCCTTGCTACAATTTTCCATTCATAATGTCATTCTGCTTTTTGTAGCAGTCTTTAGCCATATGCCCCATTTTACCACAATAGTAGCATTCAACATTGCTGTTTGCATTTTGGCCTCTCTGCCATCCACCACGACCTCTTTGGCTCCCCCTGCCTCTAGAGTTACCACGTCCTCCTGCATAGGACTGGTTTTCTTGCATTTGCTGCATATTCTGATTTCTACCACGGCCTGCAGATCGGCCTCCTCTACCTCTGCCTCTACCTCTGCCAGCATTTGAGTAGAAGACAGTTTCTTTTGAAGTTCCTGCTGAAGAAGATGCACCCCCATTTCTCTGCTCTTCAGAAATTAGAAGAGCAATCAACTCCTCAAAGTCAGGAAAATTTTCACGGACGGCAATGGATGTCCGGAACTGTGCATAATCCTTTCCTAGACCATTCAAGGTCACAGAAACTAAATCGTCATCATCCACTGGCAACCCAATGGAAGCAAGTGCATCCGCAATTTTCTTCACCTTCATGTGGTAGTCATTGATGCTCATGTTTTCTCTCTGCACATTGTGCAACTCCTGTTTGAGTTGCATTTTCCTGGCTTGCGTATTTGTGCTGTACATTTTTGCCAAAGTATCCCATGCCTCCTTTGGTGTACTTGCATCCTGAATATGCACAATCATGGAGTCCGAAATACTGATAGACAGCCAGTACATAACTTTCCTGGCTCTCTCATGCCATCCTTTAAATGCCTGCATTTCCTGTTGACTAGGAACATTAGGAAGAACAGGCTCTTCTTCATTTCCTGTAATGAACTCCCAATAGCCTTTTCCCATTAAGAAATTCGTCATTCTGAACTTCCATGCCTGGAAGTTGTTCTTGTCAAGCTTTTCAGTGACAATCTGCGAAAGAGAATCAGATGCCATTACAGAACACTGCAAAATATTATGTCACTGCAAAGAACACAGTTTTTGCCTCACACGGGCAGATCTGCAAAACTGACGAAAGTGGTATTTCACCACACAATCACTTCCTAGTGACGATTTTGCATCAACAGGCAACAAGCATGAATTTGCAACTCCCAATATCTCTACACACAGGCATACGATGCAATTTCTACGGGAACTTTTCACCGACCCGTAGAACAGTGGTCGCACAGCAAAAACAGGGCCCTTTTCTGAGTGCCTGTGGAGAACTTCCGCCTCCAAAACGGGCCTCGAAATGACCTCGAATCAGAAAAATAAAGTCACTAAGGGCTTCGCCCTTACCCGCAGCATATAATGCCCTCTCGCCACACCACGAAGGGCGTCTCAATCTGAGACAGTGCACTCTTGCACTTCCGGCTGTGCTACCTGCAGAGATTTGCTCCCAAACTCGAAAAAGGAAAGCAACACTGGTCCTCTTACCAGGACACTGCGAACTTGGTTTGCTTTCTTGAGCTCCTTACCATGAACAAGGCTCTGATACCATGTGAAGATAGTGGGAGAGAGGGAAGGAGTCTCACTTGAGGCTTTCTCACAATCACAATGGGGGAATACACACAAAGGTGGAGGCTGAAAACAGTTTTCCTCTTCTTAGTTGTGAAAGCCAAAAGAACTCTAGTACAAAGAAATAGAAGAACCCTATATGTGGGTCTCAAACCAAACTCAACTAACTAAGGTGGCATACTAACTGAGCCACGAACTAGTGTAGATAAGGATAGCTGTCATCCAGCTATTATTCGTGGGCGGTGTACCAACCGCATCTCCAGCCTAACAAGTCGGTGACATAAATACACAACGGTCACCCTGGCAGCTCGATATCTCAACAGTGGGTCCCATCCATCTAGCAGCAAAGGGGACACAGGCACACTACATCATTGTGGCCATTGATTACTTTACCAAATGTGCTGAAGCTAAAGCAGTCAGAAAGGCAGATGCCAAAAGCATAGCAAGATTCTTATACGAGAATGTGATCACTTGATTCAGATGCCCCATTGAAATTGTGTCAGATAAAGGCACGTATTTTGTCAATGAAGTAATCCAATAACTCTTGTCTGGCTTTATGGTAATACATAGAAAAAGCACACCCTACTACCCCCAAGGGAATGGATAGGCCGAATCCACCAACAAAATATTATGCATTATCCTCAAACAAGGTAGTAGAACCAGAATGTTCTGATTGGTGGGCAGAGAAACTATATGCACCCTTATAGACATACCATACCACACTCAAGGTCAGTATAAGGAATACACCTTTTCAATTGGTGTATGACCTTAAAGCTATGGTCTCACTAGAATTTGTAATACCAAGCCTACACATAGCAGTGCAGGAATGCATGGGAGACTCATGCATCCCTAAAAGAAAGACTCTATCAATTGGAGAAGCATATAGAGACTAGATTAGCTACCTACCATGCCATGACAATAGAAAAACGTAGAAGAAAGGCATGGTTTGAGACAAACCTTAAAGCCAAAGACATCAAGGAGGGTGACCTAGTCTTGTTATACATTGCCAAAGTACACAAGGGAAAACTCAAGTATCTAGGTCAAGGACCCTATCGAGTAAGAAAAATGAATCCCATTAGAGTTGTGCTGCTATAAACATTGGATGGAGTCCAATTCAACACAACCATAAGAGAGAGCCGACGGAAGCGCTACTACTTCAACATGCAAGCCATCCCTGACAAAAATGAAGATTTGGGAAATCCAAGTCTTCCTTTAGTTAGTATTAGATTGTATCATGAGCACTCACTTGCATCTATATGTCTTCGCACATATAGCTAGCATCAACCGATTTCAACCTAGGGCTCATAAGTGATGCCTGAGTCCTAGCTGCCCTATGAAATCGCAACAACAACAAAAAAAGCATATAGTTAGTCCCTACCTAGTTACTAGGTCATGTGCACTCACGCACTTTTGCTTAGCCACATAGTCAATTGCATGAATAATTATGCCACACACTTTCATTCCACACTCTCAAAGCATGTGTAGCTCCAAACATCAGTGACCACAACTCAGTAGGATTGATGAGTAGCTCCATCTCTATACAAAAGATCCCTCCACTGAGCAAGCGACTTCTTCGGCAACAAAATGACTAATAGTGGCAGCTCATTCTCAAGCCCATAGACGCATTCATGAGCCTCCAACGAGCTCCCAGCAAGACCGATTCATTGGAACAACCTCAAGAAAATGTATGTTATCAACCACAATCAAGCGGCTTCCACACATCAATGAGCTTCAATGAAGCTCCAGCAAGGAGGAGCACATTTCAACTTAACTACAACTGACAGTGTAGCATGACGACATAGCTCATGGCAGGTCTCCATCGGTGGAATCCCATGGATGGGATCTAAGTGATTTTGATAGAATCTAAAGATTCTGTCAAACACCTCAACCTTATCATCAAGGGTTACCACACACCAAGGTGTGGTGAAGGGGTTGACATGTGACCCTATCTTGCCACCATCCACGCATAGGGCAATTTGCCATGTCATCCCAAATGCACAATTGCCATGTGGCCACCAATGCCACATCACCTCCTCCATACCAGCCAACTCGTAGTGCCACATAAGCTATTGGCATGTCACCAATAGCGGCCCCAGTGCCACATCAGCTTTGGAGGCCATGTCATCAGTGGCATGCCTTGCCATGCTAGCATGCCACATGGATTGCCACATAGACCTTATCTTGCCACATCAGTGCATTGCCACCTCATCAAGCACTGAGCCTAATGCTAGGTCATGTTGCACAGTCAACAATGTCACATCATTAATGGCCACCTCACTGGTCTCCCAGCTCAGTTGCTACTGAACTAGTGTCAAATGTGTGTAGGTGAGGATTACCAAAAAGCGAGTGAAGGAAAGCGAGCGAGGCCAAATAAGCGAGCGTGGACAAACAACAATGCAAGGTGTTATCTGTTTAATAACAACCACATCATATTCATCCAGGACAGCCAATTACCACAATTTATGCTCCAAGAAAGCTTACCCACTCGCCTGCATCTTGACTAGCATGTTTCCAGAAGTACATGTTCAAATCATGTTTCCTTTGCTGTGAAAAAGTAATGATAAAATAAAACATTGAATGCTTTCAATAATGAGAATAGTAACATATTACATTAACTGCTCTTCATGTTGTCAGAAGACACCTTTTTTCTAAAAGTTATTAACTCCATAGCACAAAAAGCATATGTCATACAAAAAAAAATTAATATAAAAATTTGATGCTTCAAAATATCTTCCAACCCTTGGAATGATTGTACAAAATATCTTTTCGTGCATTGCCAAAACATGGAAGCACACCTATGTATATCATTCACTTTCAAAGGAAATATAAAAAAGGGACATCTAGGCTGCCTACTAAATGCTTGATGGGTTTCTTCCACCTTCAAAAAATACAACTTAGTGCAGCTTCATGCAAGGAAGCACACCTACATATATTATCCGATTCTGAAGGAAATGCAAAAAAAGGGCATTTAAGCCATACACTACATACTTGATGGGTTTCTTCTACCACCTAGAGCTTGAAACAATTCAACTTTTGTCAATGCAGCCTGATGCATAAACTGATGCACCATTTCAGTTAAGCCCAAGACAACAATAAACACGAAGTATATGTGCTTGCAAGGCATGTAGGGACTTTTTCTTGCTTCCCTTTCTATGAAATCAAGGCATGTGTAACGTGGAAACTCTGAAATCAAGACATTATATGTTAGCCCCTTGGACATTGATCCTGTTGTATGAACATGGAATACATGCACCTCATGTGGAATAATGATATTCTCTCTCACCACCTCCCCATTTTCTGTAACTGCCTTGTGTATCCTTTCCTTGAAATCTTTATTCAACTTACTTCTCCATGAAACAAGATTTCCATCACAATGAGAAGGGTGCACATGGCTAGGTGTGTGGATCTGATGTGCATAAGGAGGTCCCATCACACCAATAGAATCATCACTATTAAATACGAACCCTGCCCTTACAAGGGCACCCCTCTCATCTACAGTCATTGATGTCCCACTTGCAACCTTCCATACACCTGGAGAGACTCCAGGAACACCTTGAATGGATTTATCCACATTCCATGTATGGGTGACAGAAGTATTACAAAACCATACAAACTGCTCTATCACTCCATGAGAATGTTGCCTTCTTCCCTTAAAACAAGGGGCTAGCACACCATAACTTGCACTTCTACCAAGTGAATTGATTAATGCCCCACATCGTCTCCGACTCTCTGCCAAGTAGCCAAAGCATGTGACAATGCTATGTGGTTCAGTTCTCCTAATCGCCCAATTGGCTTCATGAATATCTATCTCTCTACAAACCACGTCCTATGATGGACTTTTAAAATCAATTTGTCTTCTTTTTCCTATCACTCTCCTTGTTGTCACTGTCATGTATTCTGGTCGATGACTATCATTTCCATGGACCGATGTTGAACATTTTGAACCCCTCTTTCTTCTTATGCTCACCAGTTCTGTTATTGGCCTATTCATCTCAGGAGATTGTATCCTAGCCTCTTCAATCACTGTGTGTGATAAATCCACAAGCCTATTTCAGTCCCCTTTACCAGACCCACTACCATCAAGTATTCTTCGTCGGAGAGCATCCAAATTTGGTCTTGTACCCAAGTGTCTTCCATTCATAAAGGCATTGTAGTGGGCACTCTGAAGGACACTCATTGCAAGATCTGCTACACAAGCATCATACAATGTTATGTGTTTTGCCTATCCATGTGCTGCTCTCATGCTAAAATGTTTTCTCTGGAAGGTTCACTGTAGGAACAAATCCAGAGTGCTCTTCTTGCTGCAAGAACATTCCCCCCCACTGGTTGACTCTAACATCCCACCAAGCAAGCCACGTATGCAATGTTGGTAGCTCACCCTCCTTCACATGAATCGGGGACCAATACAAATTCAATGTTTGTTTGCATTGGTCTGCAGAAGTTGAAGTTGTTGCCTCTCTCCACTTCCGACATAGAACTTTATTCTCCTCCTGAAATTGTGGCTTAATGCATCGTTTGGTGTGCTCAACCATGCTCATCTCCCAATGGAAAACACAAGTTCTTTTTCTACCATCCATCACATTTTCAGGTCCACCATTGTAAACAGTGTGGACAGCCAGCCAATTTGCTCCTGCTCCATCTGCCATGAATCCACGGAATTTAGGTTTTTTAAAACCATTCTTCTCCATTGTATTGTTCAGTAGCTCCCAGAATCAAACTTGAGCATGGTTATCCTCCACCTTGAATTCACATATTGCTATAGTTAATAGTTCCCTTATGAATGGGTCATACACATGAGCACCCATTGCTGACCATCCCCTCACTCGATGCACATGGTCAAAATGAACCCATTGTGATCCCAAGCTTCCACCAGGCCGCATGTGATTCACTAGATCAACTCCTGATCGTGGACCAATGGTCGACATTTTGAAGATATGTGGTTGTTGTTCATCTTGCAATTGTTCAGGAAATATGATGTGAAGATAGTGGGGGAGAGGAAAGGAGTCTCACTTGAGGCTTTCTCACAAGCACAATGGGGGAGTACACACAAAGGTGGAGGCTGAAAATAGTTTTCCTCTTCTTAGTGGTGAAAGCCAAAAGAACTCAAGTACAAAGAAATAGAAGAACCCTATATGTGGGTCTCAAACCAAACTCAACTAACTAAGGTGGCATACTAACTGAGCCACAAACTAGAATAGATAAGGATAGCTGTCATCCAGCTATTATTCATGGGTGGTGTACCAACCGCATCTCTAGCTAACAAATCGGTGACATAAATACACAACGGTCACCCTGGCATATCGTGAGTGGAGCTCGATATCTCAACACTCCCCCTCGAGCTCAATCCCAATTCCTGCACACCAAGTAGGTCTCTGAACTTGCGCAGCTTCTCTGTGCCCAATGCTTTCGTGAATATGTCAGCTACCTGATCCTCTGTGCTGACATAAACTAGATCAATAAGACCTAGTAAAACCTTCTCCTGCACATAGTGATAATGCACCTCAATGTGCTTTGTTCTAGCATGAAAGACTGGGTTCTTTGCCAAGTGTATGCTACTCATGTTGTCACAATAAATGAAAACTGGCCCATCTATAGATTGATGCATATCATAGAGTAGCTTATGCAACCAAGATACCTCACATGCAGCCATTGCTGCACCCCTGTACTCAGCCTCTGTGCTCGACAAGGGAACTGTAGGCTGTTTCTTGCTGCTCCAAGTGATTGCAGCACTCCCAAAAGAGAACATATATCCACTGGTAGATCGTCTATCAGAAATACTACCAGCCCAATCAGCATCAGTGTATCCATGCAACTGTATCTCAACCCCAGCCTCATAAAAAATAGTCCATACTGCAATGTGGACTTCACATACCTGAGTATGCGTCTAGCCGCATCCAAATGCGGTTTCCTTGGAGCCTGCATAAACTGACTTACCAACCCAACAGCATAGCTCAAATCTGGCCTGGTAATAGTCATGTAAATCAAACTTTCTACTATGCATCTGTACATAGTAGGGTCTTCCAGAAGCTCACCTGCATCTGCGCTCAGCTTCACATTCTGCTCCAAAGGAATTGAAATAGGCTTACAGCCTGTCATCCCATATTTGGACAGCATGTCCAATCCATACGGCCTCTGCAAGAGCTGTATCCCACTTGGTGATCTAATCACCTCAATGCCCAAGAAATAATGCAGCTCTCCCAAATCCTTCATCTCAAACTTTTGCCTCAATAGCATTTTCACATGAAGGATATCGTCATCACTATCACGCGTGATGATCAAATCATCAACATAAATGACAAGCAGCATAATCCCTTTCTTTGTTTTTCTCACATAGAGTGAGAAATCTGCCTTGGAAATCTGAAAGCCTATAGTGACAAGATACTGTCCTATCTTGTCAGACCATGCTCTAGGTGCTTGCTTCAAGCCATACAAGGCTTTCTTTAACCTGCAAACAAACTCAGGATGAATAGCATGAACATAACCTGCTGGCTGCTCCATAAAGACCTCTTCTTGCAAATCACCATGCAAGAAGGCATTCTTTACATCCATCTGATGTAAAGACCATCCCTTTGATGCAGCCATAGCAATGGCTGCTCTTACGGTTTCCATCCTTGCAACCGGGCTGAAAGTTTCTTCATAATCAATGCCATATGTCTGTGCATACCCCTTGACAACTAATCTTGCCTTGTATCTATTCACAGAACCATCTGTATTGTGCTTGATCTTATAAACCCCCTTACAGCCAATTGCATTCTTGTCTTTAGGCAAAGGCACCAATTCCCATGTAGCATTAGCATCCAAGGCATCCATTTCTTCATCCATGGCTTTCTCCCATTTTTCATTTCCCATGGCTTGCTCAAAAGAAGTGGGTTCTAGTTCCTGTATCACTTTGACCATATAGGCATAGTGAATGGCTGTAAATCCATCATATTTCAGCCTATCCACAGGATACCTAACCCTGGTAGACCTGCACAAAATAGGCTCACTTCCAGGTGCTCTCAAAACATCCCTGGTCTTCCTTACTCCAGGTGTAACAACAGACGGAATACCCAACTCATCATCAATGCTCTGTTCTGAGCCACTGGATTCACCATCCACACAAGAGTGACCTGCATTCACATCAAACATGGGCTGATCTACCTTCTCTTTTCCTTTTCGTGATACCTGCATACCACTCTCTGCATTGCTTTGAGGAGATTCTCCTGATCTCAATCTACCTATCCATGGCAAAGTATGTGAACCACTGCTAGACGACATTGTAGGTCCACTGATATTTTGTGATTACTGATGTGAATTCTATGCAGCATTACCATTTTGTGCATCTACATCAATCATCACATTTACTGGTTTATACCAGCTGCTCATCTCATAAAAAACAACATCTCTACTCACTGTAAACTTACGAGTAGAAGGGTTATAGCATCTATACCCTTTTTGTTGCAGAGAATAATCAATAAAGACGCACTTCTCAGCTTTTGGATCCAACTTGGACCTCAACTCATCTGGCACATGGACATAGGCAATGCAACCAAAAATTTTCAAATGAGAAATATCTGGTTTCCTACCAATATACATCTCCTCTGGCGTCATGCCATGTATTGCTGCAGTGGGAGTTCTGTTCATTATATAAACTGCTGTAGCAACTGCTTCAACCCAATAATAATCTGGTAGATCTTTTTCATTTAGCATAGCCCGAGATACTTCTCCAATATGCCTGTTTTTCCTTTCTGCAAATCCATTTTGCTGTGGGGTATGATTGCATGAATATTGCTACTTTATACCATGCTCCTGCAAGAACCTTGCAAACTCATTTGAGAGGTACTCTCCCCCTCCATCTGACCTTAGGCATTTTATTTGCAGGCCTGTTTCTTTTTCAACCATAGCTTTGAAAGCTTTGAAGTGCCCAAACACTTCACTTTTCTTTTTCATAAAATACACCCAAAGTTTTCTACTGAAGTCATCAATAAATGTGACAAAATAGTGACAGCCACCAATAGATGCAGCTTTAGTAGTCCACACATCAGAGTGGATGAATTCCAATGGCTTGTTACTCTCTTGAACATGCCTAGGAAAAGGTTTCCTTGCCTGTTTCCCAAATTGACAGGCTTCACAAACCTTGTGCATTTCTGAAACCTTGAATTTAGACAATCCTGCAACAATATTTTGGGCTTGCATTGATTTAAGTCGTTGTATATTAACATGACCAATGCGTTTGTGCCAGATATCAATATTTGCAACTACACCGGTCCCATGTGCAAACATTGCTGCACTCAATTCAGGCATGTCCACATCCAACGTAAACATCCTGCCCTTCTTCTTTCCTTTTGCTATCAAGCGACCATCATTTTTCATATCCTCAACAAAGCATCCATGAGGATTAAATCTGACCTGCAAGCTCTGCTCAACCATCTGACCAATAGAAACCAGGTTCTTGGTGATGTTCGGGACATGAAATACATCAGACAAGTATTTCTTTTTCCCATCCTGCATAGACAAAGGAATTTTGCCAATCTGCACAATAGGATGTGCAGTATCATCACCAGTCTCCACAAATCCTGGTTTTTCCATTTTCCTTGCATCCTGCATCCATTCAGCATGACCTATCATGTGGTTTGATGCACCTGAGTCAACATACCACACATCATTGCTTTCTTCTGCACTTGTCACAGAATTTGTCATATGCTGCACCATAAACAAATGCTCATTTTTGTCATCACCCTGTCTACTAGAGGATGCATAATTGCCTTGCTGCAATTTTCCATTCATAATGTCATTCTGCTTTTTGTAGCAGTCTTTAGCCATATGCCCCATTTTACCACTGTAGTAGCATTCAACATTGCTGTTTGCATTTTGGCCTCTCTACCATCCACCACGACCTCTTTGGCTCCCCCTGCCTCTAGAGTTACCACGTCCTCCTGCATAGGACTGGTTTTCTTGAGTTTGCTGCATATTCTGATTTCTACCACGGCCTCCAGATCGGCCTCCTCTACCTCTGCCTCTACCTCTGCCAGCATTTGAGTAGAAGACAGTTTCTTTTGAAGTTCCTGCTGAAGAAGATGCACCCCCATTTCTCTGCTCTTTAGAAATTAGAAGAGCAATCAACTCCTCAAAATCAGGAAATTTTTCACGGACGGCAATGGATGTCCGGAACTATGCATAATCCTTTCCTAGACCATTCAAGGTCACAGAAACTAAATCGTCATCATCCACTGGCGACCCAATGGAAGCAAGTGCATCCGCAATTTTCTTCACCTTCATGTGGTAGTCATTGATGCTCATATTTTCTCTCTGCACATTGTGCAGCTCCTGCTTGAGCTGCATTTTCCTGGCCTGCGTATTTGTGCTGTACATTTTAGCCAAAGTATCCCACGCCTCCTTTGGCGTACTTGCATCCTGAATATGCACAATCATGGAGTCCGAAATACTGATAGACAGCCAGTACATAACTTTCCTGGTTCTCTCATGCCTTCCTTTGAATGCCTGCATTTCTTGTTGATTGGGAACATTAGGAAGAACAGGTTCTTCTTCATTTCCTGTAATGAACTCCCAATAGCCTTTTCCCATCAAGAAATTCGTCATTCTAAACTTCCATGCCTGGAAGTTGTTCTTGTCAAGTTTTTCAGTGACAATCTGTGAAAGAGAATCAGATGCCATTACAGAACACTGCAAAATATTCTGTCACTGCAAAAAAACATAGCTTTTGCCTCACACAGGCAGATCTGCAAAACTGACGAAAGTTGTATTTCACCACACAGTCACTTCCTAGTGACGATTTCGCATCAACAGGCAACAAGCATGAATTTGCAACTCCCAATATCTCTGCACACAGGCATACGATGCAATTTCTGCGACAACTTTTCACTGACTAGCCGAGCAGTGGTCGCACAGCAAAAACAGGGCCTTTTTCTAAGTGCCTGCGGAGAACTTTCGCCTCCAAAACGGGCCCCGAAATGACCTCGAATCAGAAAAATAAAGTCACTCAGGGCATTGCCCTTTCCCGTACCATATAATGCCCTCTCGCCACACCACGAAGGGCGTCTCAATCTGAGACAGTGCACTCTTGCACTTCCGGCTGTGCTACCTGCAGAGATTTGCTCCCAAACTCGAAAAAGGAAAGCAACACTTGTCCTCTTACCAGGACACTGCGAACTTGGTTTGCTTTCTTGAGCTCCTTACCACGAACAAGGCTCTGATACCATGTGAAGATAGTGGGAGAGAGGGAAGGAGTCTCACTTAAGGCTTTCTCACAAGCACAATGGGGGAGTACACACAAAGGTGGAGGCTGAAAATAGTTTTCCTCTTCTTAGTTGTGAAAGCCAAAAGAACTCAAGTACAAAGAAATAGAAGAACCCTATATGTGGGTCTCAAACCAAGCTCAACTAACTAAGGTGGCATACTAACTGAGCCACAAACTAGAATAGATAAGGATAGCTGTCATCCAGCTATTATTCGTGGGCGGTGTACCAACCGCATCTCCAGCTAACAAATCGGTGACATAGATACACAACGGTCACCCTGGCATATCGCGAGTGGAGCTCGATATCTCAACATATGATACTTTGTAGGTATGGATATTTGCATCTCCTCTTTAAATCAAGTATTGAATCCATTCCACCGTCCCCTCCTCTAGCCTCACTTCTTGTGCTCTACACCACTCTCTGAAGCCTCCTATTCTGGGTAATTGGTGTAATGGTTTCAAGCACTTCTTTGAACTTTTGATCATCTAGCGGCTCCACAACAACCCCATCCTTTGCTAGCATCATCTCCATCACAAGGTCTTGTGCCACAGACACCTCGATATTTTTGCAAGAGGAATTTCCATTCAACCTAGCACGCAGATTTGAGCACAACATGAAGAGAACTATTCAAAGGCATGTTCTCTATAAGTGAAACCACACTATTCAGTTCATGATTCATAAAGTTACCATGAGTACCTCTCTTATAGGACATGTGAACTCTTAAGGTTGATTGTTGGCCACCACTAATCTTGAACCTTTTATGACCATCCTCTAAGTTCACCACTGGAAGTACAATGGCAAGCTCATCTATTCTGATTTCTTGATGCAGCTCAATGTCCTCGTTCTCAATGTGAAAGTGTTCTTTAAGCTCCACCAATGAAACCTCCAGGAAAGGAGTGTCAAAATGAATGGTCAATGATTCGTGTTCTCCAAAGCAAATGAAAACTGAGAAAGGCATGATTCAAATGCTAGAGCCAAGATGTAGCACCAAACGACACCAACCAAAGAACAAGAGAAAAGCTAGCTACACAAAGGGTCCGAAAGCAGGGAGGCAAAAGAAGAAATGGCATAGATGTGTTGGAGACCGAAGAGAATGGAGCAAAGAGAAGTGTTGAAAGAGCCACTGAGAGGGATTATGGGAGAGAAGCAAGCTCGTCTCTGTAAGTGTCAAATGCAAATGGATGTCACTATTAGCATCCAAGGTGGTCGTTTAACTGCAGGTCTTTATTGAACAATATGTGTTTATTTGTTTAGAATAATGGTAATCTTTGAACAAGATGCCTTCATGCATATAGTAACTTGAATGACGCCTCCAATCATTTCATTTAGTAAGGTATTGAATAAAAATGAATGAATAAAAAGAGAAGTAACTTTCAAATTTATATATTGTATTGAAAGACTAAAATATCAAGAAAAAAATTAAGGATTTATAATTATTATATTTTACTAGCAATAGTTAGAATGAGTAGTATCTTCTAATCCATATCTAAAATGAAAACTATCGAAATGTGTTAGTTTACTTCATATTTGCATGAACGAGCAATATTACTATTTCCATCATGAGTCATTACATGGTGTTCTCCTCACTATTACAAGGTGTTAGTTATGCGATCTTCTCCTACCGTCTAATAATGACTAGGCCTGCAAAATCCCTCAAAATCATTTCTCTAAAGGCTACGCCTGCAAAATCTGTCTAATAATGACCATCGCCTACAAAATCATTACTACAAAATCGCTTGCAAAATCTGGAGATATTATGGTGTGGTGGACTGGGTCAGATTCTATCTCTCTTTCTCTCCAGCCTTGAAGCGATTTTATCTCTCTTTCTCTCCAACCTTGAAACTTCTCTCAAATGCTCCTCAAACTCCTCCAACACTCCCCACCCCCTTCCATTCCTGCCCTCTCATCTTCCCACAGTTCAAAAGTTTAGCGATGTCGACTCCTTCCTTTCCGAGGTGCCTGCCTGACATCGAGCTGCTTGTGGCTTTCAACAAACTTCAACGACATCAACCTCCTTGCAGCCTTCAACAAACATCAACGAGCAAAGAGCTTTTGAGGTAAGTACTCTTTTCTCTTTTGAGGCAAGCATAATAGTAAGAGTGCAAGCAAGAAAAAGATATGAAGCAAAGTGGGCCGAAAGAGATATGAAGCAAGGTGGCTCACTGTGGTGGCAGTTGGACTGCCTGGGGCAGCAAAAGAGGCAGCGCGTTAACGCCTGGGGTAGCAAAAGAGGTAGCGCATTAATGCGCTGCCTCTTTTGCTGCCCCAGGCAGTCCAGGAAGGAAGTTGGACTGCTTTCCTCAGCAAGATGGCTTGCTGTGGTTGCAGTCTGGAGCAAGGTGGCTCGCTACCCGCGTCTGTCCTCTTTCTCACCGAATACAACCTAATGAGTAACAACGAATCGATCACGTAGTAATGAAATTTAGAACACAGGCGATCGTCGTGCTTCACTACAATGAACACGTGAAGCATGCTTCCAGCAATTCATCCGTGGGAAACTACCTTGCAATCTTCACAGACATCCTTGCGGAAAGAAGAGAATCTCTAGCCGATGGTGTAAAATGTTAGGAAAGGACTAGTACAAATATGTGCTAACAAATCGTTTTCAAAGCGAACGATGCAATCGTAGCTGATGGCTAACAGAGCAATCGATGTCCCAGCTACATGTACATGAGTACGATTGGATGGGATAATGCAAAAGAGCAAAAGGGAAAAAAACCTTGAAATTTCTTCTAGTGCAGCGAGGGATTCGATACATGCTGACGATAATTAGGAGAGCATGTTCGTATAGATTCTTAGAAGAGAACGATAAGGAAGACGATCAATCACAGGCAGTCCGGAGCAAGGTGACTCGCTGTGGTGGCAGTTGGACTGCCTAGGGCAGCAAAAGAGGCAGCGCGTTAATTTGTTGCCCCAGGCAGTCCAGGAAGGAAGTTGGCCATCAGATATTCCAGTTGGCCCCAGGCAGTCCAGGAAGGAAGTAACCTTCCTCGAAACATCAGCCTCCCCTTCATGTGATCTTCGAATCTAGCTTTTGACCCGTAAGAAGGATGGAAGGTCCATGACTCGAAAAATGGGTGGAAGGCCAGGGATGGAGGTGATGAGACGCTGCTCGGAAAAGTCTACGACAGGAGCACGAATGAAACTGCTCAAATTTGGAGGGAAAGATCCATATCAAAGATGTATTCCAAAAGCATCACAATTTCGATCCCAAAATGCAAAAGAAAGTCTATGACAGGGGAACGAATGGCCAGAAAGATATACGTATATCAAGGATCTATATTTGCCAAAAGCATCACAATTTCGATCGCAAGATACAAAAAGCGAGCAAATTAGGTACCGTGAATGGGGAGGTAGTCTTGGGAAGCGAGAAGGGGGATGTTGCAGTAGGCGGAGCAGCTGGAAGCAGCGGCAGTCCAGAGGGAAGCGGAGGGGAGTTTGAATTGGGCAGCGAGAGGATGAGTCCATGACAAGAGAGCATCAGAGAGGATATAGGAGACATGGGGAAGCAAGGAGAGGAGGACTTGGGAGAAACCATGGACGAGAAGCTCAGAAGCGAGCACGCGAGCGAGGGCAGATGAAGGGGAGGAGTTTTTGAGGATGGGCAACGAGTCAGGCATGAAGATGACGTTGAAGGGCAGATGGGGAGGGGGCTTGGGCAGAGTTGCGTTGGACCTTCCATCCTTCTTCCATGCTCCGAACTGCCACCACAGTGAGCCACCTTGCTCAGGAAAGCAGTCCCACTTCCTTCTTGGACTGCCTAGGGCAGCAAAAGAGGCAGCACGTTAACGCGCTACCTCTTTTGCTGCCCCAGGTAGTCCAAGAAGGAAGTTGGCCATCAGATATTCCAGTTGGCCCCAGGCAGTCTAGGAAGAAAGTAACCTTCCTCGAAACATCAGCCTCCCCTTCATGTGATCTTCGAATTGCTTTTCATCGTGTGCCCTAGCCCGTGGAGAGCTATTGACATGATAAGTTTGTAAGAGTAATATCCAATGCTAGTTTAGTTGCTGTGGAACATATGATCTAGGCTTTCCTCGGTTTGGCAGCGAAAATGGAGTATGTGTTACAACTAACAGCAGGTGTGTTTGGAGAGCTGCTTAAAATGACGATGCTAATCTTTAAGAGGGTTTTATGAAATTTCGGAAATTGGAATGTAAACGTAGACCAACTTTGAACCATTACAGGGGATAATCTGTATCTAAGAGTAGCTTATAGGACATACTCTCATGTATTTACAGCATACTTGCGTTCAGGTTCGTGAAATATATGAACCCATATGCTTAGTTTGTTTCTGATGGGAAGTATATACACGCATAATATTTTGCAATGCAATTACGAAGGGCTGATTTTAGAACCTTGCCGTTCTTCTTCTTCTACAGGTTAGAAAGCTTTCGACAAGTTCGAGACCGATCCTTATTTTATTTTGGTAAGATTTGCGTTCAGCAATCGGTTTTTTGAGGGCTAATACCCTCTACATGATGAAGCAATTCAAACCTGTCTAATGTCACTTTCTCAATTCGAGCATAGTTGGTGAAGGGCATGTTTGGTGAGATGAGACAGCCGACGGGTTGGCCACTAGGAGAGCAAACTCGCTCGAGACGCTCACATGTTGATCATCAAAGGGTTGCACCAGTAATTGTAAGTATATGCTATCGAAAGTGACAAGGCAAGGGTTGTCACTTGCAGATCCAAGACTGGAGAAAAGCCGCTCATACAAAGCATACTATTTCTCCCACAGTAGTCATTGTTGCTGAGCACAGTAGACTTTCCCAAAGCGCACTCCGTAATACACACCATCTTCTCCAAGAAGCTGATAAACCCTGCGCACAATGATGCTCGTAATCATTCTGAACAAAACTAGAAAGAAAATGATAACCATTTTGAGCTTTGTGAAGGCATTGAAGTAGCATTAGAGATCTTCTCAAAGCACCCACCTAAAGTTGAGGAACTGACCGACCAAGATGAGCAGCAAAGAATAGAATGGAGGCCAAGAGAGGGTGGACACAGGAAATAGAGCCGCGAATTATCCAAGTTTAAGGAGGGTGGAGATGTGGGCCATACGATGGCAAGGATCGACGGAGGGGCCACAGATTTGGGTCCAAGTTTGGAGGAAGTTCCAGAGGATACCCGTGAAGATGGGAAATCCAAGAAGGTGGATAGGGAGTTTAGCTTTGACGAGGGGCCTATGATGCGGCCCGTCACCACCTCTGAGCTTCAGGGAGGCCTTCATCAGAACCATAGCTGAGGCTGTGAGTGTTCAAGTGAGCCAACATGAGATCCAACCAATTAAAGCAAGAAGAGATACAAACGAAAGCAAGGGGAGGAGCACGGCTAGGGATTTTGCGTTTGCTTATCCTCGAGCTTGGTTAGTTTCCTTGCTCATCCTCGAGCTTGGTTAGCATCCGAGAGGTTGCCCTCGAAGCTCGAAGCGAGGGTAGGATGGCTTGGCCTTTTGCTTGTGCTTGTCCTCGAGCTTATCCACAATTCATGCAGTAAGGAGATACGTAGAGGAATTGAGCATGACTCTCATCACATCTGTATTGCCCCCTTCTCTTCTTCTCTTCTCTCTTCTCTTCTTTTCTCTTTTCTTCTTCTTCTTCTTCTCTTCGTCTCCTCTTCTTCTCCTCTCTTTAAGATTCATAATTTTTCTTCTCTTCTTCTCCTCTCTTTCCACCACGTGTCCCTCGGGGGAATCACTCATCATATGTAACCCTATCATGTGAGTTCAACAGATGGATATTTTTAATTCCTAAATTTCTCAAAAATTAATATACATAAGGGAGCATTTTAAATGGAATGTAAAAAAATTTACAGATTTGTATAGAAAAAGGGTACATTTTATTAAGGAAAAATTTACAGATAAGGGATTTTACAAATAGGCCTCGAACGCACATGATATAGAGGATTCATACATAGTGACCCCCCCGAGACGTGTCCCTCTGCCCCTTTTGGTTTTTGACTTCTGGTTTTTGATCCATGGGCTTCACGGAGGGCATCATGGGCATCATGGAGGGCATGGCAGATCCAAGACTGGATCTCGCTCAACTTGTTGCAGATCCAGGGTTGTTGCAAAGGAGGGGAAGAAGATCCGAGACGAATTTGGAGACAGATTGATATTGAAGAAATTGAAGAATCTGACGTCTTCATTCCTTGCACGAATCCTTGCTCAAAAGCTCAGCCTCGATCGCTCAGTAGCTGGTTCTCCTCTACCCTTCATCAAGTTTGGTGTCCTCTCCTCTAGCTTGCTGTGTCTTGTTACACAATTATAGAGGTTTGCTTTGGTCGTCTTTATGTTGCTCTTATTGGGAGGCTCTCCAGCGTGTTCATTTTGCGCAGTTTATATTTCTTGAAAGCTATTTACTGCTCTCTAGCATTTCTTGCGCTATCTTATCTCGTGAGTATGCTGGCTGTGCATTGTCAAATCAGAGTGTCGACTTCTCTTGCATATGCGACCTACGTGCTTGTGCCTTCTCAGCTGCTTGCTCTCATCCTTGGTATAAATTTCTCCCGGTGCTACAAGCCTAGACAAGGACTGTGCTGGCCATTGAAGTGGTTGCGGTTGTGCATTCTTTGGCACTCTCCATGCTTAACGCAAATCGGATCTAAGCTAGTGAGGTAGAGACAAGAGAGAAGTTGTGTCTTGTCTTAGCGATGTTTGATTTTCTCAAGTTTTACTTGTAATTGATTTGCTTTTGCATATAGGTGGAGAATCAATCTCGAGACTTGTGAAGCAATACATGTTCCATCGATCACAGTCACTTGACATTTCCTTGGCCCGTGGCATCACACCTTTGTTTGCTTGTACAGTTGGAGATTACATTGCAATGGGCAAAGACTTTGCTGACTCTAAAAGAAATGATAAGCATGCTATTTTGCATGAGTTTTTTATTACAATGGCTAGTCGAGATCAGGACTACAAGAGGATGAGTAAGAAGGTGAAGTGGGCTTCAGATTTTATATTGCTTGATTTTCCATCTGGCTATCCACTTGATGAGAGAGGATCCACTCCTACTTGGAATGTCTTGCTCGAGGACCATGTGCGGCATGGGTTTGTAGTTGCATCAGCTTCTTTATCTGATAGTGGTTGGTTGGCATGCATATGTCCTTTGGCAGGTAAGGCACAATACCACAATTGACATTTCACATTTTGTGTTTCCATTCTACTAGTTTTAAATAAAATTAATTGCTTGTAGGACAATGTATTGGTTGGATGGAACGGTTTGCATATGTCCAGGGCTTGGAGGTTGTCAGACGTGTGATCATTCATGACAAGTTTCCACATGGATTTTGTAGAGAACATGATAAAAGTGTCAAGGTAAGCTACCATTCCATGCATTCTATGTTTGCATTCCATGATAAATGTGTCTTTGACAACTGTCTCCTCGTTAGTCCTATGCATGCTATGTTTGGAAGGATAAGTCCTATGCATGCTATGTTTGCCATCTTTCATGCTATAATGCTTGCTAGTTGAAGTCAATATACTATACATGTTTTTCTCCATGTGGTTTCCACAAGCAATCTTTAGTATTAGCTCTAATACGTAGAGCAAAGAAGAATCCAACAGTTTTTTGGGAGGAGAGCTTTCCACTTTTCCAACAACTTTTGATTGATCCACGTGAAGATGTCTGGACTCATCACATACCTCCCTCTGCAAGGACAATCGTGCCGATGTCTTCTCAGCTAGCATGAGGTGGACTAGAGAGGAGTAGTTTTTTTGTAGGTTGCATTATGTCTCTTCTCTGTGTTCCTGGAGGGCTGGTTCTAGAGATGAGTTGTGATACAACCCCTCTTATGCGTGCTTGTCAGGCCATTGGTAGGCCTTGTTTTTCATTTGATTCAGACAATGGTATTGTGGCTAGCATTGTTGAGCCACTTGTGGTAGATCATTCTGGAAAACAGATCAAGTCAGAGCATGATGGAGAGGGGGAAGAAGAGAGAATGGAACCTATCACAAACCCCTTTGATGAGTAGTATGCTACTGGCCCTGAGTTTTTTTGTTATATATTTTGAATGCTAAAATTGAGGACTTTGAAAGTGTTATTTAGCATCTTTATAATATGGTAGATAGTGAACATTTACGGGTGCCTTTGAATCAAGAAAGTACAAATTTTGATGCTTTGGATAGTGTTTGTAAGGCCTTGATCTAGCAATTGATTTTTTCTGCTTTTTGTTGGTAGCAAATTGTCTTTTGTATAACACATGATGGAAAGTTCTTCTTATTGGAAATTATTTTCATTGTTCCACTTTGACTTACTTTCCTTTGAAATGTATGTTTTGTTGTAGTTTGTTACCATGCTGCTATGCAGAAAAAATGGCAAGATTCATGACCGCCGACAAGAGATATGATGAGTGCCAATTAGATAAACCACATGCGCGCAACTACTTTCTTGATGATGAATGTCAGGGGGATTAGAATATGGTTTAAAACACCATTTTGTTCATAGACTGATAATTGTTGTGGTGAACCATGGATACATTTGGAAAGTTTTGGTCTAGTGCATTTTGCAGGTGAAGTGGTATTTCAACAGTTATCTATGTTATGAGTTTGGTAATTAGTTTATGTTCTTCAAGTGAAAGATAGGGTGGATTGTAAGTCTGATTATTGGTATGCTTATTATGACAACATCTTGCTATAGTAAGTTTGGTTTCAAATTTATTCTCATCGGAGGAATTGTAAAAAAACTCGCTGGCTTCATTGGGCCCGCTCGCTTTTTCTCGCTCGCTCTATTGACTACCTCTGTGTAGGTATATACCATTCATGGATTTGATGGGACTAACGTAGGTTGGAACTAATCGGGTAATGTGGAAATCGCTTGCTTGGCTTGGTGGAGTTGGATGTCCTCTATGGCTATGCTAGTCTATAGCTAGACTACACGTTGATGCACAAAATATAGAAAAATAATTTTATCTTAATTCATTTTATGTACTGGGTATGTTGCAATGGATCAGGAGGTGGTTTCAATGATGTTGACCTACAAAAAATCCAAAATGTATATTTGAGGTTCTCAGCATGTAGAGCATGATCTGGCAATCATTTTTTCTTTTTGGATCACCATGAAACTCCCCCTGTATCAAAAGTTATGGCTCCCAGAAGGATGGCCAAGTTTTGATCCCAAGAGGGTTATCAAAATGATGATTTGGCACATGGTGATGTGGCAGTGTGACATGAAAATGGTGGTCACGTGCTACTTATAACGTATGCCTATGAGGCACTATGTGCTTAGATGGCACATGGTGACATGGCACTACTAATTGTGATGTTAATTGGGCACTACCACGTGTCAAGTGATGTGGCAGGGTGACTGGACTAGATGTTGGAATTTGGTAGTCCATCACTCACTGTGACACTTGGTAGAGTTCTCTTCCTTGGATTCAAGATTGTTGTGCACATTTGCACACACACATGCCACCCATGTACAATCATATTTATTGACTATTTTTGGCATTGGTTCCTACACATACACATCAGCCTTGTATAGCCTCTTGGCTACTCACGACATGCAATTGTCATCATTTTACTATAGGCTTGATCATTGGCACAAAGTTTGTCTCACATGACTTGGTTTTGACCGTTTAGCGTAAGCCCCCTAGTGCCATTTCTCACACAATGTTCTCATGGGTAGACACTCTCGTCGGTACACAGTTAAGCCTCTTGGATAGAGCACTAGACTACCTCTAGCATGGAGTTATCCGCATCACATAGTTGATGATACACCAGTCATCAGATGTAGATGCTTCAGATATTAGCATGGATCAGACCACAGTTTTTGATCAAGCACATTTGACAGTAAGCCCTCAGCATGAGGTAGTCCCACTCATATCAGTAGAGTCTAGTTTTAGTGATGTACAACCATCACATTCATGCATGGATTTGACTCCATTTACTATCACACCAGTATTACACTTAATGTTGCACAAGATCACTCAACATATTGAAAGTGTTCATGTGACATAATATTATGCTAAACATCAAATATGCCATCTCCATAGAACTAAATATAGAATCGAATTGATCATCAGGTATAAATAGAGAATAAGACGTGCAAGAAAGATCAAATAAAATTAATTAAATAAGAAATATTGTACATGATTTAGAATATAGACCTCTATTCCGAAACATGCATCTTAGACATCCCTCTCATTCATCCAATATCAAACTCAATTGAGATGTATGTTATGATGGATAGGTCTACATCAAGGTTAATAAGTGCAATTGAACAAGTCACAAAGTATGATGGTAACTTGCAAGAAGCAATGGGCTTACAACGATGTGAGGTTGTAGAGCAAAATGACCCATACAGCCGTGGGTGGAGAGTTTTCTACAACTGCAAGCTGAAGGGCTCACAATCCTCAATGTCTACATATTCCGATGCAGAACTATATACATTTGTGGCTTATACCATTCGATACGTAATTGCTCAATCTCCAATTAAAGTAATTGACACACCCAAGTCTGCATCAAAGACTCTCAAGGAAGTAGAGACTCAATACACTCCCAATCCATCACAGCCTTTAAAGGAGTCTACTCCCAAAGCATCACAATCAAGTCCAGCCACCACAAATGTAGAGATTCAACATATGAACGAGGAGTATAGACCCAAAGAATCAAAAGGGAGTCCACTTGTGAAAGAAAAGACTCAATCTACTACGACCAATGCATCACACCACTTTGGGGAGTCTATGCCCAAAGCATCCCAGCAAAGTCCACAAGTAGAAGTAGAGACTCATTCTATGCCGTGGGGGGTTAGGGTGTTAACCATGGGTGAGGTTTGAGAGCTAACTTAATCTATGCCCAAGGAATCACCATCTACCCCACACTCAAAAGTAGAGATTCAATATATGCTCGAAGAATCTAAACGTACACTGGATTCTATGCCTAAACGATCACAACCAAGTCCACGCTCGGAAGTAGACAAATTATATGCCCGAAGGAAGAGTCCATTTATGCCTAAAGCATCAAAGCCTAGAGAGAAAGAGTCTACTTCCAAAGCATCACAACGGAGTCCACAGCAAGCATCAAAATCCACTTCATTTTGTGAAGCTTTATGATGGGTTTTAGCATGTACATGAGTTTTTTTAAATGTAGAAAAAACTATATTGGCAAGTGATGCATGTAAAAGTGCAAAGTTGCTCATAATGTTATTTTGGTTGATTTTATTAAATGTGTGAATACATAATGGGCATTTATCATGGATACATATTAAATGTGTATCTTGTTTTCCTTGGCTCACAATGTTATTTTGGTTGATTTTATTAAATACATGAATATATAAGGGGCATTTACTCATGGATACATAAGGGACATTTATCATGGATACATATTAAATGTTTGATGATAAAAAAAAAGCATCTTTGATGATATAATAAATATCTCATGATAGGAATGTGATAATTATATTATTCTTGTCTTCAACCACTTTATTTCATAGATTTAAATGTATTCAAAATCTATCCTCTCATATGTCTCTCACATTGCGGTC
The DNA here is from genome assembly GCF_047967505.1 of Dipteris shenzhenensis. NCBI lineage: Eukaryota > Viridiplantae > Streptophyta > Polypodiopsida > Gleicheniales > Dipteridaceae > Dipteris > Dipteris shenzhenensis. The sequence goes on along the minus strand of NC_141607.1, from coordinate 51,138,259 downwards.
TTGCATCTTTTACTTCACTCAATCGATAACTCACCTCTCTAAATTTATTTAATTGGTTTCACTTTATTCGAAGTCCAACTTATTATAAACAATAAATATCTCATGATGAGAATCTAATAATTATATCATTCTTGTGTTCCATCACTTTATTTTATAGATTTCAATGTACTCGTCTCACATGTCTCGCATTACGGTCTTGCATCTGCAAGTCTAACTTATTATATACAATAAAAATATCATGATGAGAGTCTAATAATTATATCATTCTTATGTTCCATCACTTTATTTTATAGATTTCAATGTACTCAAAATCTATCGCCTCACATGTCTTGCATCTGTTACTTCACATAATCTAGTAGTCTAGTGTTCTCCAACCATCATCTTAGTGACATCTCAGCCTCTCCCAATTTTTTATTCTAAATCTTTCATCTCACCTTATGAGTTTGCAGTTCTATAAATTCCTCTCTAGTCGTTCGTCTTCTACATCTCACCTGCAGCCTTATAGCCAAATACTTCTTCCACTTTGCTCTCATTACCTTCCTCCTCTCCTCAAGCTTACTCCTTCCATCTTGCTTGCAGCCTTATAACCAAACACTTCTTCCACTTTGCTCTCATTACCTTCCTCCTCTCCTCAAGCTTACTCCTTCCATCTTGCCCGCAGCTTTACATCCAAATACTTCTTCCACTTTGATCTCATTACCTTCCTCCTCTCCTCAAGCTTACTCCTTCCATATTTCTTGTAGCCTTACTCTATGGAACTTGAGTCTACTCCCATTATCATTCTTGCACTCATCTCATAGCCTTACTCTCAAACTCTTCTTTCATCTCGCCTTACTACCTCACTATCTCTTGTTCTTGTGGTCCATATTCTTGTAGCTTAAAGCTTCATGGATCTTTTTGAAGTCATCAATTCCATGGAGGAAGCCATTAGCACCAACAAAAATTGGATCGCCAAGAAAGAGGGAAAGAGAGAGCAGAGAAAGAGACAGCGAGCTCCATTAACCTAGGATGAAAAGGAGGAGTTTGCTGCTCAGAAGTGCCTAGAGAAGGAGGAGAGAGGAAAAATAAGTTGGTCTACTAGCAAAATAAATAGATTACTTTCATATAGGAGAGAGCTAATTAATAGACTACCTAAGTGAGGTTACTTCATGTGTGGCTCGTTATGGGAGATTTCCACCCTAGGAATCGCAAGCCATATGGAATCAAGAAAGTGCTATACAGGAGAAAATTTACCTTTCCTTACTTCTGTTTTGTAGTTTTAACTACATCGATCATGATGAGATGGTCTCAGCTCTTGAATGGGTTGAATCTAGGATATCAATGGCAAATATTAATTCTTTCTAGTGAGATGCTTATTGTAACTTTTGGTGTTTGTTAACACCATTATAAATATTGTGAGAGTTTGCTTAATATTGTAACTTTTGAAGGTGTTTGTTAACATCATTGTAAATATTACGAGAGTTTACAACTGTTGAATCTTATCTTTTGGTGTAACTTATTTGTGTCACATTAAATTTTATATTTTGAATTCATCTCCTTTAAAAATCTCTAAAAAATTGCTTGTTTTTATGTTTTCATATGTGCTTTGAAAAGTGTGTTTTCATCTTAAATTTTATCCAAAAACTAGTGTAAAAGTATATGTAAAAATGAATTTGTACATTGACAAGTCCAAAATTAATGAAATAAGTGTTATCATTGGAATGAATCGCTCGGTACCGCACGGTATCAAATACACCGATTGATGTACCATTACACTAGTCGATGTATTCAATCGAGACACATGGTACTCATGCATTGGCTGATTACACCGATTGGTGTAGTCAGTTGGGGCACGTGGTGCACATGCATTGGCTGAATACACTAGTCGGTGTAGCATCATATCGGCTAGTGTTTTTAGTTGGGGTCTATAAAAGGTTGAGATCCCATCATTTTTGTTCACTTTTCCCACAATTTCCCTCTATGTTCCACGATTTTCTACAGTTTGCCAAAGTTTCCCACTATCCTATACTGGTGAGCTTCTAGCCTTGCTTTTTTTTAAGTCAAGGTCGGGTGATGGCTCTCTTCGGCTGACCAGATTCACCTCGCCCTAGCTGAGAGAGGAAAAGAGAGAGAGGAATATTTGTGATCTTTATGTTTGCTTGCTTATGTGTGTGTGCATGTATGATGTCTATCACGTGGGGTTAGATGATGACTCGCTTCGACCAATTGGATTCATCTCGCCTTGTGTCATGTTCTATTAGGTAATATCATGATCAAGGTTGGGTGATGGCTCGCTTTGGCTGGCTGGATTCACCTCGCTTTTGTCTGATATCATATATTCATATATATTGTATATACATGTCAATAGAACCACTTATTATCCGAACGATAGCTCGCCTTGGCTGCCTCGATTCATCTTGACGATGACCTTCCCAATGAGCTTTCATCTTTTATAGCCTATCCTCCTTCGATAGAGTTTCTTGGACCAGTTACGGCTTACCTACATTTTTGCATGCACCTCGATCGCTTGTATGAGCTGTGCTATTGCTTGTAGGGTCTATGCTATAATTACCTATTAAGAATTCATGTTAGCATGTGTGCATGGATATCCATTTTGTTTCTAAAGAAATTGTGTTGCGCATGTTCTATGTGTTTGTACATACAATTTGATTTTTTCTTTCATTGTATGATAGCAAAGATTGTTGTGTTGATTACGTAATTTTTTTGCTTTTGTTTTTTTAATGATTGTTGAGTGTTAACATAATGAATTACGATTGGCGTGTGAATTACTTGATTGCTTCTGTGTTGGTTTTCATAGGTACACATTGTCGTGGTAGCAAAACTGATCAAGCGCGCTTACATAATGATTGTTGTGTGAATTAGATCTATACCTCTTATTTCCTCATAAAAGCCACCCCTTCAAAAAGAGAAAGAGACACTTGAAAATTTGAGTTGCAACACCTTGTCTACAAGGTGTTTGTTTGACATAATATTACACTGGGTGAGGAGCAAATAAGAGAGATTCCTCATACCAAGTCTAAGCTAGATGAAATACAACAATGCATATTTGCTCAGTTTGAATGTAGTTGGATGAGGTGCGGAGAGGTGGAGTGGACAGAGGAGAAAGAGGTTGTACTGAAATTCCTACTAGAGTGCTGGGTCTTATAGTTGTTCAAGGGGGTTTCCATTTTTTGAGCAAAAACCCCCAAGCGACAAGCGGACAAATGGTGGGAGGGGTCAAAATATATAGGCTCAAGTCATTTTTGTGGAGTAAAAAATTTCAAATTATTTCAAGGAATAAGTAAGTAAATATGAAATATTGATAAATAGATATAGATATAAATATACGTTTATATAATATACATATATAATGTTCAAGTGGTGACTTATTTTATGACTTTCAAAAATCCTTTCTTTTCCTTTCACCATTGGTTGGATCATGAAATTTTGAGCAAATATCCTCTTTATAGTTCCTCAAGATGACCTAAGAAAAATATATAATACCTTTTTGGTAGACCCTCTAAGTATATTTTGCCAAAGGAATATGGTTTGAAGAGCTTGCCCAACCCTATTCCCCCGGCGGAATACCCTTGGAGAGCCTACACAGAAGGGGTCACAACTTTTGCTCCTTAGCTTAGATTGAGGAACTGTAAAAAGGAAAAATGTTCAAAATTTCATGATCTATGCAATGATAGGCTTTAAATTATATATATTTTTTATAGTTATAAAAGAGAAAAATTGAAAATAATGTGTATATGAGAGTTACAATTTCTCCCATATCATACTATAGTAGGAAGGAGTTTAGTAGAGAGCACATTTCCTTAAAAGTACTTAGGTTTGGAGAATTGGGAATATTTTGAAAATCTCTCCCTTGCCTTGCCTCCCCGTATTTGATAATGTATTAGAGATTAATTTATGATTGATTATAATGGCTTCAAGTATGAGGTTTCCAATATCTTTTTCCTACTCATCCAAGGAATATGGTATACATTGTTATATGAGAGCTTCAATTATGGGATGGCTAAAGATTAGGGAAACTATTTTAAATTGATTGAATTACCATAATCCTCAAAAGAGAGTATGGTAGGGAGGTATTTATAGGAGTTTCTAAAGTGTTCACTATTCATTCATCTATAGATGATGTTCTCTAAAATGAGGGTTATAATGAAAAATAAGTAAGTATATGGTTCCATAAATGAGAAATTAAGAAAGAATTGTATATTTCTTTGAGAAATATACAAGCATGGTTGGTGTCAAAAATTATTGCTCGGACTTTTCTGCTTGTAGGTTTTTGCTCAAAAACTATGCACATCCGTTGTTCAAGGGGAAATGGTAAAGCAGTCAGAGCCCTTGACAGACATAGCAAGGAAAAAGCTAGAGAGGTGGCTCATAGAATGGAAAGAATCCCGTGCTGCCATTCATAGAAAAAACCAAAAGTAGAAAGGGGTAGTCGATATACTATTGAATGTTGCCATGCAATATTTTACTTAGATTGCTAGTGGTTCCTCAGAAAATAGACACAAGAAGTCAAGACAACAAGGCACAAATAGATCTACGCACAAAGTTTGCTGACATGTGCTCTACAAAGGTACACTTCCCACTAGTTGCATTGACAATTCTTGAATAATTGGGTGGGGGAGTGGAAGGAAAAGTGTATCGGGTTAAGATAGAGGGTGTTCCAGATTTCAAGCCAACCCTATCTTATGCTCGCAAGAAGTTAACGCATGATACTGCACATGCACATAAATCGTTGAAGACAAAGCTGGCAATGATCGTTGAGGCTGGGTGTCTAGCCATTGGTTACACACACGTTAGCGATGATCATTGGTTAATCAGCCGATACTTCAATGGAGGTAGTATTCATGACATGCTCATGAGTCTACCTTCCATATATCATGATTATCCAAAATGGGCAAGGCGAGGCAACCTTGAAATGCATGGCATGATACGTAGAGTCAGATGCGAGCACACCTATTCTATAAGAATACTCTTTCCATTTGTGCATCTATTTCTAGTGCAATGAAATCAGTGCACAAGCAGGGGTTCAAGCACATTGACTTGAATGCCAAGAACTACGTGCTAGATTTTACACCAGATGGAAAATCTGTGCATGTGAGCATTATTGATTGGGGAAGGTGTCTCCCCAAAACTGAGAGAAAGCCTGAGCAGGTTCAAGAGCTTGCTCCAAAGTCACAATTTCCTTGGTTTACACCAGATATGTACGTGAGAAATGATGCATACCCTCAACCAAATGGTGCATGGTCAAACATGTTAGATTGCTATGTTGTTTGTTGGTTACTTTGCAAAATAGCCAACTTCCTTGTGGGCTACAGGTTTGCACTGTCAAGTGATCAATTATACCTAGGGCATGTAATAAAGCTATTGTGGGATTGTAAACTCCACTTGTGCAGAATGAGCCTTGGGAAAGGATGACAATGGACTTATTGCTAACCAAACTACACGCACACAATGTTGATAAAAATATTGCAATCTGACCAATCAATGATATGAAAACTTATCTATAAAATGTGCAATTTTGACATTGAAGGACAAATTCATGTATGGGTGTGTGCCTATGGGCTAGGAGTCCTATGCTAGGAGTGTGTGAGTGTAAGTGTGCTAGAGTAGAAGGTTCTAGTGTGATTGAGAGATTCATGGGCCTGATTGAGAAATCAGTGGAGCGATTTGTGGATCTAGATGCTCTACTGAGCTCACATATGAGGTCACTCTTAGATGTAACTTGTGCCTATATATTGGGCATATCTCTCATGAATAAACAACTTCATTTTTGCTTCATTTGCTGAATCCCTCTTGCTACTCCAACATGTGGTATTAGAGCCTAGTTAACCCTCCTTGAGACCTCCTTGAGTGCCATGTCATCATCTTCTTCAACCTCTCCACCTTTCTTCACATTTTGCCTTCTTCTCTCCAAATTTTGCTAAGCCTTGTTCTCCTCATATGTTGCACCGTTTGCAAGGCCCTTTGAGTTGAAGATCCCTTGTCTTGGGGCAAATATTTGACTTGGCGGAATTGACTAATGCTTGCCTCGTTTGACCATGCCAACACGTCTTCCAGTCACCAAATCTGTATGCAATTTCCCACGTAGGAGCTACAATTCACCAAATGCTATGAGTTGCTATTGGGAGACCTTATTAGCTAGCTGCTGATGAAGTTTGAAGGCAAATGGTCCACTATCTGAGGCGCATTAATGAAAAAACCAGTCGGCATTGACGCTTCTAGCTATGGCGACTTGACGCGTTTTTTTACCCAAGCTTGGTACTAGGTCTTTCCTATCAATAGACCTTTCATTGCACTTCAAATGCCCTCAATAGACCTTTCATTGCACATCAAATGCCCTCAAAGAGCTACTCTCATCTGGTTGAATTTCATCCTCCAAGGTTGCTCTATTTTTTGCAAGCATTTTTTATAGTTCTTGAAGTTTGATGCTAAAGTAAAAGCTAAAGATAATGCTTGAGGTATGAAGTGGGGCTAAACTACAGTTTAGAGAACGCTCTTTCAGTTTGAAGTATAGTTGGCATTGATATCTTGTCAAAATGCCAAGTTCTCAATGCTCTTCTAATGCTAAGCACTTGAAGAAGACTACAAGGAGAAAGTATAAGGTAAAGAAGATCCCAGTTAAGAGGATTTGGGAGAAGCCAACTGGTTAAGCATACGCCAAACAACTAGGTTTTTCTGAATTTTTATCTAGCAATTTGCATTTATATGGTGAAGGTGATTTCTTTGTTTAGAAAGACTAATTTTTTGTAAAGGGATTAGACACTGCCACATTAGTGGTAAGACCTTCCCTATGTGAATGTGTTCCTTTTGCCGCTAGATGGATGGGAACCACATAGTCAATCCCCCATTTTTCAAATGGTTTTTGTGCAACAACTATTGTTAGGGGATTGAAGTCTTTGTGTTGTGGTTTAGTAGTCCGTGGGCATACATCACAGCCTTTTACATATTCATAGGCATCTGCCCACAGTGTTGGCCACCAGTAGCCTGCGAGGAGATCTTTTCTTGCTACGGCTTCCCCTTGGAAGTGTCCTCTTGCAATGCCTTCATGGACTTCACTCAGGATTGGCATGATCTCATGAGGCATTACGCATCTTCTTAATACTTGGTCCTTGCCCATCTTGTACAGTTGTCCTGCAATGAGTTGATAGGGTGCAGCCTTTAGAATTATTTTTCTGGCGTCTACTGCTTTCATTTCAGGGGGTGTTCTTCCTGTCATTAAGTACCCAATGATATCTCCACACCACTCTGGAACAACATCTATTTGAAATAGTGTGGCATCTGGCAAGTCATCTTCTACTCCAGTGGCTTCTTCTCCCGACTTGACTCGAGACATGTGATCAGCAATGTAGTGTTGGGAACCTTTGCAGACCACTATTTTGAAGTTGAATCCTTGAAGCAAGAGGAGCCATCTGGTTATTCTTCTTGTTGTACACGGACGGCCACAAGATAAAGCAATGCTTGATGGTCAGTGTAGAAGACAAAATCATTTGCCAGTAGATAGTGCCGAAATTTCTTTACACTATACACCATTGCTAGGGCTTCTCTTTCAGTGGTGGTATAGTTGATCTCTACATCATTGAGTTGTCGACGACTGATGAAGTAGAATGGGTAGTCTTTCTTATGTTCACTAGGTTGACAAAGCACACTCCCAATTGCATACTTGGATCCATTAGTATGAACATGAAAATCAATATCCCAATTGGGAGATATAAGGATGGGTGCTATGATTAGGTGCCACTTTAAAAGCTCAGAGGCTTGGTCGCACTCTTCGGTCCATAAGAATTCCACTAATAATTTATAAAGTGGTCTAGCTATCATGGCATACCGCAATATAAATCTTCTATAATAGCCGACATGTCCCATAAATACCTGTACACCTTTGGAATTTGTAGGAGGCAATTCCATGATGATTTTGATTTTGTCCATATCAGTTGCAATCCCCTGTTGAGAGATGATGTGTCCCAAAACAACTCCATGGGTGACCATGAACTGGCATTTTGTTGGATTTAGGGAGATGCCATACTCCCTGCATTTGATTAGTACTGCTTTAAGACATTTGAAGTGGTCTTTTTTGTTTGAATGGATGCATAAATCATCCAAGAACACCTGTAAAAACTTATTCAAAAATCACTTAAAAGCTGTGAACATGACTCATTGGAATGTGGCTGGGGCATTACAAAGGCCAAATGGCATGACTCTATATGCAAAAATACCTTATTCTATAGCAAATGCTGTTTTTGATTGGTCTTTAGGAACAATTTGCACTTGGTTATAGCCACTGAAGCCATCCAAGAAGCTATATATTTCTGAACCTGCCACCTTTTCCAACACTGTTTCTGTTAAGGGTAGGGGACAGTGATCCCTAATTGTGGCGGCATTCACATTTTTTAAGTTTACGCAAATTCTGAGCTGCTTCTTGTAGCATTTAGGCACAATGATGATGGGTGAAACCCAATTAGTGTCGAGTGTGAGGCGAGTGGCAGAGGTGAGGTGGGGCGCGGGGCATCACAGAGGAGTGGAGGTAGAGCACAGGGCGAGCATCACTATTGGTAGGGCAGGCGTTGTGCCACCTTGCACAGGCACTAAATGTGAGCGTTGCCTTGTCAACGGGCATCGCTACGAGTGTTATTGCCCATCACAGCAAGGGCTTTAAGCCCTTGCTTAATAGGTTTAGTTTGTGGAGCAGCCGACGAGGGGGGGAGAGAGAGAGAGAGAGAGAGAGAGAGAGAGAGAGAGAGAGAGAGAGAGAGAGAGAGAGAGAGAGAGAGGAGGGGAGGGAGAGAGAGAGAGAGAGAGAGAGAGAGAGAGAGAGAGAGAGAGAGAGAGAGAGAGAGATCATTGGGGGTTGCAGGGTTTAGGAGGAGTTTAAGGGTTAGAAGGAGGTTCCAGAGTTTAGAAAGAGGTTCGAAGATTTAGAGAGAGGTTCTAGAGTTTAGAAGAGGTTCTAGGGCTAGAAGGAGGTTCCAAGGTTTAGAAGGAGATTCCAAAGTTTAGAAGGAGGTTCCAAAGTTTAGAAGAGGTTCCAAGGTTCAAGTTAGAGTACATGGTGGAGAACTCATCTCCCTTGTAGATCATGGAGGTTAAGGGTTGAGGAACTAAGGGTTTAGGGGGAGCATAGGAGTGGGAGAGGAAGAAGGTGTAAGAGCATGGGGGAAAGAAGAGAGAGGAGAAGGAGGAGGAGGAGGAGGAGGAGGAGGAGGAGGAGGAGGGAGGAGGAGGAGGAGGAGCAGGAGGGAGGAGGAGAAGGGAGGAGGAGGGAGGAGGAGGAGGAGAAGGGAGGAGGAGGAGGGAGGAGGAGAGGGAGAGGATGGGTTGCAAGGTTAGAGGAGAGGGGAGGAGGAGTTGCATGGAATGATGGCCCATTTTACAGTGTCATAAAACCAAGCCATCAAAGAGAATGTAGCCACCATCTAGGAGATGATATTCGCAAAGAAATATCCCTCTAATATTGCCCTATACTTTGTTTCAAAGCTATACACAAAGTTCGTGCTTGGCTGTGAAGTGGAATTTTCCTCAAATGCTCAAGTACATGAGCAACCATGTGTGACAAGTGCTAGACACGTGGTAGAAGAACCTCTAGCATGTGTCAACAATCCAAATTTAGGTGAATATAATATTTCAATAATATGTTGACTATTTGCTTCAGGCTTTTTGGGAGAATTCCAGCCCGACATCAATTGATAAGTTTGTATGTATCCTTATTGGATGTGTAGCCTTGGTGACGACTGATGATATCTTCATGAATATTGAAGAGGAAGTTGGAGAGGGAGCACATGCCGAGTGAGACATCACATTTTCTACCATGACTTTATGAGATGCGCATCGATGGGTGCTGCAAGAACTTGAGTGGGTGAAAAATGGCAATGAGTAATTGCATGTACTGTTATCTCAAATCAGACAAGGGCTTGATATCAACAATGCATACATGAAGATGTGCCTAATAGTAGCTAATTATTCTCAGCAGGCACATGATGCACAAGCCACCTTGCAACATATCAAAGAAGGAGGCATAGTCTCAGCAATCAACCATGATTTTGTTGGCCTCGCTGTATGCAAACCGTCCACAATACCCACACAATTACGACACATCATGGATGGGCCATGTTGTTGAATCTACCAAGATTGATTTGACAGGGCCATAGGATACTATGCTCTCCCTTTTGATCATCGCTTTCACCTTTCCTCCCTCGTGAATACTCTAAAGGTGAGAAGTGCATGTGTGCCTACGGCATGTGAGTTGTATGTCATGCTCGACATCAGTGCAACGTACTATCCTGGTCCAAGGCTACATAGAATTTAAATTATTAGGAGAGAAAAAATTTTGTACACAATTTGACACATTATATTAAACTATTTTTTTGGCATGTATAATCAATTTGCAATAATTGTATTAAAGGTTTGTTTCAATGGTGTATTGAATTAATATTCATTTTTCATTAATTTTGTTTACGATGGTATATTGAAACAATTCTCATTCAATTTGCATTCAATGGAGTATTCAATCAATTTGCACATATGTAGGAGGAAGAAGCAGGAAGGGTGAAGGCTCTTTAGATGCAGGTGGTACAACTATAGAAAGAGTTGTATGAAGTAAGTTCTACAAAGTCTTCAATTTTAGAGATATCTATCTCAGAGTAGGAAGTGTCTATTTAGACATAAACTTATTTTTGAAAAGATGGATTAGGAGGTAGGGAGATTGCTTGAAGCTATGAAAAACTAGCCATTTCAATCACATCTACTATTTCATAAAGCAAAACAAATTAATAAGTTGAATCTTTTAGTGCCAAAAATAGAAGGAGAATTAGGAGGATGTCCATTTGGATTACATAGCAGTAGCAAAAGTGCTCTTGAAATGAGCTAATAAAAAATCAGATGGGCTATAGGTGTTTCAAAAGAAGCAACCAATATAGATGTACTTGTTGTTAGAATAACAAGTGGATGCCTTAGCCAAACAAATAATCATGGAATAATCATCATGATTTAGGGATACAAAAGGATTAGCACATGAGTACCAAAAAATACAAAAATGCCACAGAACATTGATATTTCAAAATTCCTAATTGTTTCTATAGATAAGATAGTAGAGATGGAGGTAATAAAAGCCTCGATTGAACAATGTCTCTTCACTAGCGCTTTAAAACAACCGCATGTATTTTGATACTCAAGACAAATACTTTTTGTATGCATGTTTCTTAGTGGAAATTACAAAACTCAGAAACAACTTCAACATCATATATTCTATTAGTAATCCCATGACTCACAAAGAATTTAAAACTCCTTGTGCTTCTTAACACAACACTTTGAACTTTGTTTTTAAACATAGCGTTTTAATTCCACTACCATATTTTGGAAACTAGCTTTTTATGTATTTTCTTTCAAGCCTGGTAACCAACAATGTTAAGGAAGAGTTTGAATCTTAGTACAGCACCAATACCTTCACTCTATGTTCCAACATATTCGTGGATTGGTGAGATGTGGCACCATGATGAGGGTTTGCTAAAGTCCAATAGAATAGTACTAGAAATAGTATAATGCATTCAATTTAGGAATTTATAACAAATTCCTAGCCACCCAGTGTGCTAGTGGTATAGGGATAAAATACTTAAGCTACTTAGCTAAATTCTAATCCAGACAAGTTTCTACTAAAAAGCAATTGGACACATTTGTAAACACCGAATAGGTAGGGAATGAATAAGTGCGTCGCAAAAGATACATACCATGAAAGTTACAATGCATTAAGAGTAAGTGTACCACGAAAGTTACAATGCATTAAGAGTATACTTATGCTAACACATTGCCATGATATCTTGCCATTGAATTGGCAAAATAGCATTTCTTGGCTTGTAGGTCCAAAGCCACCAAACTCTAATGTTTCCTACATGGCCAATTAAGAATATTTATTATTTAGCTTCATCTTACCTACTGCAAAAGTAAATATGAGGTTGCGGTGTCACTTATGCCTCATAATATGGAAAAACAATAACTCATACGTTGTCCATATTGAGAGATTGCAACCAGGTGCAGATATCTTCTATTGACTTTTTATTATTATTGAGCCATGTAAAAAGCAAGGAATCTACGACATATACACACTTTCCAAAATTTGAAGGAAAACAAGATTTCATTATACTGGATAAAAAAATAACAAAACATTAGTTCATTAGATTTAATCAATATATAAATATTAAGCCAAGATAAAGTTTGTATCAAACGTGAGGGCAACCATTATAACTTTATCATTCATTAACCTCTTTCCCTCCATATCTTAAGATTTGAAACTCTTTTGCACCAAATGATAGATATTGAGGTTGATAACTCATGATTTTTTTAAAGCGTGAATAGGATTGTTAAAAACAAGAAGTACAAAAGTAGGATTTAATCAAAGTTTTTGCAATAGTAGTGCACCATTATAGAGATAGATTGTGAAATTCATTATGTGGAAATGATGGTGCCAAAAAGTGAACTTTTGATTCTCGAATGCGATTTTCATAAAGTAAACTTTTCATTTGGGAAGGATTTTTGGGATTAGTCCAAGAGTAGACATATGAGTCAAAAATTAATGAAATAAGTGATTGATACCGGATGGTAAACATCTTTAGTGTGTGGTGTCTTTTTACTGTGCAATGTTATGCTACACCCCGTGGTATTTTGAAAGTAGTACCACACGGTGTTATGATACACTGTGCAGTATTTTCCCGATCAACTGGTGCCCATTGACTGGTTTTTAAAAACACTTTTTTTGCATTTCGAACATCCAAAAGCATTTTAAAATATAAAAAAATGTTATTTTCTTTAAAAAAACATACTAAAAGAAAACCAGATGAAACCAAAAGAGTAATGCATCTGGCAAACAACTACCACTATTGTAAGTATTCAAAGTTACATGGACATTGTATATCCCCTTCAACATAGCTCACCAGCGAGTTATGCTAGAAGAGGAAACAAAATTTGCATTCATTAAAAAAAAAAACCCCTCATAGCATAGCTCGCCAACGAGCTATGGTGGGAGGGGGGGAAATTTTGTTGCATTCATTAAGAAATGTTGCTTTCATTAGGAAAAAAATTATCATATTGCCTCAGCTTTTTTCACTCCATCCCAAAACAACCTGTCTTACTTGTGCTCATTGAAAAATCGAGCCTAGTCATACAGGTGCAGATCTTCGAGAATGCGTAGTTGGGAAGACATGACTCTCAAACAAAAACCCCTCCCGATATAGCTCATCGGCGAGCTCTGCTTGGAGGGGGGGAAATTTTTATCTTTTCAAAGAAAAGGCCCCCTCCTAGCATAGCTCACCGGCAAGCTATGCGAGGAGGGGCATAGAAGCCTCTCTCACAATTTGATTCCATGCTTTTTCAAATGATTGTTAATAGTAGTTCTCGCCATTCCCCTTTCCCACCCAAAGTCCTTCACTCAAGTTGGCTTGCAGCCACTAAAATAGTGGCATTGTATGGAAGGCATAGAGAAGATGACTATGTTGAAGGCTATCGATGCTGATTGAGGAGATTGAGGATGCATGTCATTACATTCATCAAGAGAACACAAAATCCATCTGTCAAACATCTTGTAGAGCTCTAGCAAAGTCCAACAAAAAGGGCAAACTCCTTCATAGGAAACCAAGGTCAAGAGTGTGTGACACAAAGGATGCAATTCATGGATTGATCACATTGTGTTAATAAATACACAGATTCCCTTCTGGGATTGTTCAGGCACTCCATGCAATCTATTAATCCTCCTTTTCTATGATCTATTGGAATATTGAAATAGAGGCGATGACGAGGAGCAATGAGAGTGTGGAATGGAAGTGTGTGATACTATTGTTGATGCAATCTCTATGTGCCTATGCAAAATCGTGTGGGTGCATTTGACCTATCGACTAGGTATAGACTAACTATATTCTTATTTGTGGGATGTCATAGGGTAACTAAGTCTCAATAATCACCTTTGGGCCCTATAGTTTTAAATCAATTAAGTCTACCTATAAGTTTAAAAATATACATATGCCAGTGAGTGTGTGTGTAACAAACTAGTGCAAATTATATGTGCAAAAATGTGCATATGCCAGTAGGTGCGCATGATACAATTTAAACCAACTATTTAAGACAGTTTGGGGTTCCCAAATCTTCATTATTGTTGGGGAGGGATTGCATGTTGATGTAGTAGTGCTTCAGTCAGCTCCTGTTTATTGTTATGTTGAATTGGACTCCATCCAATGTTTCCAGTAGCACAAATCCAATGGGATTCATCCTCTTGACTCTATAAGGTCCTTGACCTAGATATTTCAGTTTGTCCTTTTGGAGTTTGGTATTGTAGAGTAGAACTAGGTCATCTTGCTTGATCTCTTTATCTTTAAGGTTTTGGTCAAACCATGCCTTCCTCCATTTTTTTTACTGTCTTGGCATGGTAGGCCACTAACCTTGCCTCTATATTCTTTTCAAGTTGATAGAATATTTCTTTGAGGGACTCATGGTCACTCATGAATTCTTGCACTTCTATGTGTAAGCTTGGTATGACAAACTCTAGGGGGACCACTGCTTCATGGCCATACACCAATTGAAAGAGTGTAAATCTTATAATAACCTTTAATGTAGTTTGATTTGCCCTTTGCCCATAAGGATACATTTATCTTTTCTACCTAGTCAGTTCTCTTAGGCTCCACTATTTTGGTGAGGACAATGCATATTATCTTTTTGGTGGGCTCTCCTTGTCCATTGCCTTAGGGATAGTAAGGTGTGATTTTTTTGTGGATCACCATAGAGCCAGACAAGAGTTCTTGGATTATCTCATTGATGAAATGTGTTCCTCTATCTAACACAATTTCAATGGGACATACAAATCGTTTGATGAAATTTTTGTACAAGAACTTTCCTATGCTTCTAGCATTTGCTTTTCTTACTGCTTTGGCTTCAGCCCATTTTGTGAAGTAGTCTAATGGCGACAATGATGTAGCGTGTCTATGTTCCCTTTGCAGTTAGATGTATGGGTGCCACAAAGTTAATCCACCATTTTTAAAATGGTTGCTGAGTGATAACTGTTGTTAAGGGGTCGAAATCCTTGGGGTGTGATGGTTCTTTGTTGACATACATAAGATCTTTTGGCATAGTCATAAGCATCTGCCCAAAGGGTTGTCCAATAATATCCTACTAAGAGGATTTTTCTTGAGGTTGTTTCCCTTGCAAAGTGTCCTCCTACAATGCCTTTAGGTGCTTGATGGATGATGAGTGGGATTTCATGCGGCATGACGCATCTGTGCAGAGTGTGATGTTTTCACATTTTATAGAGTTGGCCAGCTATGAGTTGATGTGGTACAGATTTGATTATTACTTTTTTGGCTTCAATTGGTCGCAATTGCAGTGGGGTCTTCTTGTCATTAAGTATCCAATTATATCTATACACCAATCTAGAACAACCTCTATTTGAAATAGTGTCGCATCTGGCAAGTCATCTTCTACTCCAGTGGCTTCTTCTCCCAACTTAACATGAGATAGGTGATCAACAATGTAGTGTTGGGCACCTTTGCGGACCACTATTTTGAAATTGAATTCTTACAACAAGAGGAGCCACCTAGTTATTCTTCCTATTGTATACAAACAATTCACAAGATAAAGCAATGCTTGATGGTCTGTGTAGAAGACAAAATCATTTGCCATTCAATAGTGTCAAAATTTCTTAGCACTACACACCATTTCCAAGGCTTCTCTTTTGTGGTGGTATAGTTGATTTATGCAAGGGAGCTGATTTGCTTGAGATTGTTGTTGAATATGTGTCATCCAATGCTCTAGGCACAATTGGTTTTATAGCTCCTGTTCCCACATTCACCCTGACTGCAGTGTCGCGATTCTAGATTGTCAGTCTATCAGTTCCCCAACCATGGAGGACCGATGCTTCCCATAACCAAGGATGTCCCAGTAAGATTTGATAGGATTTTTTGGGGAGATCCAAGATTGTGAATTGAAGGGAAAAGTGGACTCCTGTGACCTTTGTGGAGACACCATTTACTATTCCCAAGGGTTTAGCCCATGAATCATTGGCAAGGTGTATGTTGAAATTAGCCTTTTGCATTGGTGGAAGACCCAATTCATCGTAGAGCTCCTTTGATAGGGGAGGTGTGGGGGTGGAGATGGGAGGGAGGAAAGGGAAGGGGAGGGGGGGGGGAAGAATGGAGGGAGGGGGGGGGGAAAGGGGTGGTGGAGATGGAAGGGGGTGGTTTTGATGGAGGGGAGGGTGGTGGGGAGGGGGGTGGTGGAGATGGAGGGGGAGAGGGGGTGGTGGTGGAGGGGGAGATGGAGGAGGGGGTGGTGGTGGTGGTGGTGGTGGTGGAGGGGGAGATGGAGATGGAGGAGGGGGGTGGGGGGAGGGAAGAAAGTGTGGTGGTGGAGGGAGAGGGGGGGGGGCAAGGGTGGTGGAGATGGGAGGGGTGGAGGGAAGGGGGGGGGGGAGAATGGAGGGAGGGGGAGGAAGAATACGGGTGGTGGTGATGGAACGGGGTGCTGGAGATGGAGGGGAGGGTCGTGGAGAGGGAGGTAATGGAGATGGGGGGCAGGGGGGGGAAGAATGGAGGGAGGGGGCAAAAAAGGGGGGGGGAAGTGGAGGGGATGGTGGTGGAGGGGGGAATGGTGGAGGGGGAGGTGGTGGAGATGGACCAGGGGGGGGAATGCAGGGAAGGGGGAAAAAGGGGGGAGGGGGCGAAGTGGAGGGGATGGTGGTGGAGGGGGAGGGGGAAAAAGAAAAAAGAAAAAAAACTTGAAGGACAAAAACCTTTGATGAAAATCCAAAGGGAGGAAGAGATGGTCACCTGAACACTCTCCAAGTCTTTCTCGATGTAACGGGATTGTTGAGGACCAATGGACGGTGGGTGGATGGCTATGTTATCGCTTTGTGAGATGGGCTTGAAGTAACTTACCATGTGAGGATGGGAGTAGGGTGGTGGTAGATGGAGAGGGAGGAGTGTCTTGCATAGGGCTCAGAATGGGGAAGAGGATGGAGGCAAGATGTGAAAGATGAAGAATGAGGGGGTGGAGTGGGTTTTTATAGGAAATGGGTTTAGGTTTAGGGTTAAACCCTAAACTCTTCCCGAGCCGTAACTTTTTATGGTTAGCTCGGATCACTCTTCTGTAAAAAGGTGAAATGATTGACATTGCAAGCTCTACACCTTAGTGTCCAATACCTAGCCTAATTGTTTATCACGTGGCTTCTATTTAAGAAATAAAGAAAATTTCTTAAGGTTGTAACCCAAGGTTGATGCTTGGGGTTGATGTGTTTGGCTAGAGTTGGAAATTTTTTTTACTCTCCTTGCCCTTGAGTGTTATGTTCGTGAAAATTCATAGTAGTTTGTTTTGTTTTTTTTTCACATACCTACGTATGTTTACTCATTTCTTAAGACGCTAGTCTCCCCGACAGCGGCACCAAATGTTGGCTTCTTTTTTATGGCTTCCAAAGGAAGAGCAGGGTATTCTCATTATGCAAGGTTCCGAGTGTTTTTGTCACCTACAGATATATCGGGGTTGTCCGTTTGTAGTATAGTGTAGCTTAGGAGCTCAAGTCATATTATGTGAGAGACATAGGCTTAAGTGTGATAAGCAAACATAGTGCATGCATGTGTAAAAGGAACATGTATCATCATGGTTGAGGTAATGAAGGCTTTCACCTTCATTAGGGGTTACAGGGTTTAGGAGGAGTTTAAGGGTTAGAAGGAGGTTCCAGAGTTTTGAAGGAGGTTCCAAGGTTTAGAGAGAGGTTCTAGAGTTTAGAAGAGATTCCAGGGTTAGAAGGAGGTTCCAAGGTTTAGAAGGTGGTTCCAAAGTTTAGAAGGAGGTTCCAAAGTTTAGAAGAGATTCCAAGGTTCAGGGTAGAGTACATGGTGGAGAACTCGTCTCCCTCATAGATCATGGAGGTTAAGGGTTGAGAAACTAAGGGTTTAGGGGGAGCATAGGAGTGGGAGAGGAAGAAGGTGTAAGAGCATGGGGGAAAGAAGAGAGAGGAGGAGGAGGAGGAGGAGTAGGGATGAGGGAGGAGGAGGAGGAGGAGGAGGAGGAGGAGGAGGGAGGAGGAGAAGGGAGGAGGAGGGAGGAGGAGGAGGAGAAGGGAGGAGAAGGAGGGAGGAGGAGAGGGAGAGGATGGGTTGCAAGGTTGGAGGAGAGGGGAGGAGGAGTTGCAAGGTATGATGGCCCATTTTATGGTGTCAAAACCAAGCCATCAAAGAGAATGCAACCACCATCTGGGAGATAATATTCGCAAAGAAATCTCACTCTGATATTGCCCTATACTTTGTGACAAAGCTATACACAAAGTTCATGCTTGGCTGTGAAGTGGAATTTTCCTCAAATGCTTAAGTACGTGAGCAACCACATGTGACAAGTTCCAGACACGTGGTAGAAGAACCTCTAGCATGTGTCAACAATGCAATTTTAGGTGAATATAATATTTAAATAATATGTCGACTATTTGCTTCAGGTGTTTTGGGAGAATTCCAGCCCAACATAAACAGATAATGTGTCGACTATTTGCTTCAGGTGTTTTGGGAGAATTCCATCCCAACATAAACTGATAAGTTTGTATGTAACCTTATTGGATGTGTAGCCTTGGTGATGACTGACGATATCTTCATGAATATTGAAGAGGAAGTTGGAGAGGGAGCACATGTCGAGCGAGACTTCACATTTTCTACCATGACTTTGCGAGATGAGCATTGACAGGTGTTGCAAGAACTTGTGTGGGTGAAAAATGGCAATGAGTAATTGCATGCACTGTTCTCTCAAATCGGACAATGGCTTGATATCAATAGTGCATACATGAAGATGTGCCGAATGGTAGCTAATTATTCTCAACAGGCACATGATGTAGAAGTTGCTTGCAACATATCCAAGAAGGAGGCATAGTCTCGGCAATCAACCGTGATTTTGTTGGCCTCATTGTATGCAAACCATCCATAATACCCACACAATTATGGCTCATCATGGATGGGCCATGTTGTCCAATCTGCCAAGATGGATTTGATAGGGCCATAGGATACTATGCTCTCCCTTTTGATCATCGCTTTCACCTGTCCTCCCTCGTGAATACTCTAAAGGTGAGAAGTGCATGTGTGGTGTGCAACGCTCCTATGACATGTGAGTTGTATGTCATGCTCGACATCGGCACAACATACTATCTTGATCTGAGGCTACATAGAATTTAAATGATTAGGAGAAAAAAAATTTTGTACACAATTTGACACATAATATTAAACTATTTTTTTGGCATGTCTAATCAATTCGCAATAATTGTATTAAAGGTTTGTTTCAATGGTGTATTGAATTAATATTCATTTTGTTTTCAATTTTGGTTAATTTTGTTTACGATGCTATATTGAAACAATTCTCGTTCAATTTACATTCAATGGAGTATTGAATCAATTTGCACATATGTAGGAGGAAGAAGCAGGAAGGGTCAAGGCTCTTCAGATGCAGGTGGTACAACTATAGAAAGAGTTGTATGAAGTAAGTTCTACAAAGTTTGCAATTTTAGAGATATCTATCTCAGTGTAGGAAGTGTCTATTTAGACATAAACTTATTTTTGAAAAGATGGATTAGGAACTAGGGAGACTACTTGAAGCTATGAAAAACTAGCCATTTCAATCACATCTACTCTTTCGTAAAGCAAAATGAATTAATAAGTTGAATCTTTTAGTGCCAAAAAAAGAAGGAGAATTAGGAGGATGTCCATATGGATTACATAGCAGTAGCAAAAGTGCTCTTGAAATGAGCTAATCAAAAATCTAATGGGCTATAGGTGTTTCAAAAGAAGCAACCAATATAGATGTAGTTGTTGTTAGAACAACAAGTGGATGCCTTAGCCAAACAAATAATCACTAAATAATCATCACGATTTAGGGATATAGAAGGATTAACACATGAGTACCAAAAAATAGAGAAAATGCCCGAGAACATTGACATTTCAAAACTCCTAATTGTTTCTATACATAAGATAGCGGAGATGGAGGTAATAGAAGCCTCAATTGAACAATGTCTCTTCAATAGGCTTTAAAGCAACCCCATGTACTTTGATACTCAAGACAAATACTTTTTGTAAGCATGTTTCTTGGTAGAAATTACAAAACACAAAAACCACTTCAACATCATATATTCTATTAGTAATCCCATGACTCACAAAGAATTTAAAACTCCTTGTGCTTCTTAACACAACACTTTCAGCTTTGTTTTTAAACATAGCGTTTTAACTCCACTACCATATCTTGGAAACTTAGCTTTTTATGTATTTTCTTTTGGGCCTGGTAACCAACAATGTTAAGGAAGAGTTTGAATCTTAGTATAGCACCAATACCTTCACTCTATGTTCCAACATATTTGTGGGTTGGTGAGATGTGGCACTATGAAGAGGGTTTGCTAAAGTCCACTAGAATAGTACTAGAAATAGTATGATGCATTCAGTTTAGGAATTTGTAACAAATTCCTAGCCACCCAGTGTGCTCGTGGTATAGGGATAAAATATTTTAGTTACTTAGCTGAATTCTAATCCAGACAAG